>NC_091942.1:24401457-24701457 GCF_041260155.1 Ptychodera flava | reverse complement strand
TGGAAGGGGTTAACCCTACAGTTTATTAGCCTTTAATGGGTTGACTATCATGATAGAAATTGTATCACACCACTGTACAATCCAAGACTCTGATGATGTTATTCACTGGAAATACACCCTCATCCAATTATTTAAAATTAACTGTGCCCTCATAAACAGGCCTATCTTGAAGGATAATCACTACATGTGTACTGTTTGATTTATTGTACTTGCACTGAAGCACTTCCCCAAAATGCGTTGTTATGCAATATAGTTATTGCTAATGCCATAAGAGACACCTGTTGAATAATTTAGTTATTGAGAAAATTAAGTGTAATTTCATAAATGAGGGGCCACCATATTAGCCCTGGTATGATACAACATATCAATGACTTGTCAATAGCATTGTAATGGCTTTGTTTGACTATATAATCGCTGAACAAACCTGTTAGGTATATGTCGGGTATTCTAGGGGGCCTTGTATTTTTATTCCTGTGACATAACCTGCAGCTGTTAAATAAGACACTTATAATACACCAACATTCCACAGGCTCTAAGAGTTAACTTTGAAACTTTTTATGACTGTTATTTATAATGACACAGAGGATGTATAAAAAATTATCCTGTCCATAAAAGAAAGAAACTAGCAAATCGGCGCACCACGCATTAAAAACAAATAGGGGATTACATTTTGCTACTTCTGCCAATCAAGTTGTTTTTTCAAACCACTGCTGACCAAAACAAATGAGGAGTAGATAAAGCACAGTCTAGGGACCAACCAATAATTCTTGGGAAGGGTGGTCAGGATACGAAATGAAAACTTTTTGCATTCAACTGCATTCAACAATTTCAGGTTTTTTGTCTTGTCCATATGGTACACAAAATATTTCCCCAAAATTTCTGTACATTTCTTTGGCCAATTTTACCTGGCCTGGATATTTTTTTTTCTGAGAGCAGCTTTGTTGCAAAATTCTATGGCTGTGTTTGCTCTGCATATTTTTCTCAGTTTTGACAACCCCTGGCCCCCAATGAACTAAGAGCTGCCACCATAGGAAGGTTTTATCCACATGAAGACATTTGACCAAGGAAATTTTGATGAAATGTAGACATTTTATCCCTGTTTCTGACTCTAGCACAATTTTTGACCCCAAATAACCATGTTCAACCTAAAATTTGTATAGTTTTGGCCAAAAGTGTTACTCTACTAAGACTCTCAACACCTCCAGGCCCCTTTACTAGAAAATTGTAGAGTGTGCTAAGTTTGAACTGTCCAGGGTATACTTGTACCCATGTAATTTGGGACTTGGGTCCCCATCTGCAATGAGCCTTTACTGTCAGTCAGTTTGTGGACGGGCACTTCACTTACTGTGTGGTTAAAACAAAAGGCTAGCCGCATAAGCAAACCCATTACCAGTAATTTCAGCTGTGGTCCTGTCCAGAGTAAAACTGTGTGTCAGCTAATAGTTGTCATGTGGTAGAAGATATCTTCATAAACATTAGTAACAATTACTTGCCAGGAATAAGGGCTGGACCATTTGATATTGGGAGGGGGGTGTTTGGAAGATTGATGAAGCAGCATTAATTTTTTTATCTTATCAATTGTACATTATTTTTTCCACTCTCCCACCTTTCTTATTGTCAAGCCTTCTCAGGTGGAATTTTATTGTCATTGACATTTGATGGGAATCTTTTTTTTTTCAAAAATCTTCCAAATCCCCCATGGATCTGCTGGTTACACATGGTTGAGAGGAATATATATTATACAAGCACTTTACCAGTGTTGTTTACTGGATCAGCTAGTTTAGACCTGATCATTAAAGGCTCAAATGATGGTACTTATAAATATTCAGATGATGACTTTAGTTGGAAGTAAATCGAAAGTTTGAGTTTCATTGAGATATGTAGCCTGGACCCAATAATCTCCGCTATCAGCCTTCGTCCACACTCTGTCTGGCTTTGAGATCCACCTTTAGTACCATAGAATAAAAAACAGCTCATTTGAAAATGAATGGTCTCCAGGAGAGACGATGATGTCACTGGTGTCTATTTTAAAGTCAATCAGTCAAAATGTTGCTCTCATGATTGGCCTATGATTAAATGGGTGTCGCTCATTAATATTCATTATTATAATGGCACAAATTCTCTGGCTAGTTTATGAGCAACACCCATTTTAATCATAGGCCAATCATGAGACGAATGAGAGGATTGTTGCTTTTGATACATTTTGTGCGCTTTCTGACTAAATCTGCAAGGATTCCTGGTAGAGATGAATAATACTACATAGGCTGAGGGCTATCAGTCGAAATATTTATACGCTTAGTTCCAGTTTCAGCGAGATATCGCTGACTGTAATGCTGGCAATTTACGTCAAACTTTGAGAGCAGCTTTTTTTAAAGAAATACTTCACAATTAACATTAACAGTTCAAAATACCACCAGTGGATGATTATATGTTGCTATTAAAATTTCCTGGAAAGGAAAGCATCCTGAGTTATTGATATTAAAGCTGGCAAAACATGAAATTTGGGCATTTACGATTATAGAGAATCTTAGGTTCCATGTGCACCAACTTTAGTGGCATAAACCAAGTATTTGAGGTGCGTGATGCATGTCATAGGGCTGCATTATACAGTCTGAATTACACAGACTTTACACAATACACTGGAAACATTAATATGTTGTAGCATGTCTCAGTGAATTTCCACGAAAAGATTACATCATATACTGAGTCTTAATTCTGAGAAATACTTCACTGCTGTGTTGACAAAGCTTTTAGCAAAAAACAGACGTATAGGAATTAATCACTGCAGTCTATCAGAGTTCTGCGGAACCATGATGCTGAAAACACGTTTGTCACAAGAATTCAGGTGTTGAAAGACTCACAGGTATGGAAGTTCAGACTTGTGGCAGAGCAGCTGTATTCCAATCAGATGTATGCACTCGGGCACAGTGACTCGGTGATATGTACATACCATATAATTTTTATATCTACCTGTTTAAAGTTTACTCATAGAAGAAGTTATTGATTGTGTTCACACATGCATATAGACATGTCGACACGACATGCTTTCCATGCATGTAAAATGACCGAATGACATTAAAGGACAGTGACTTAATTCTATCGGATCCCGCAGCCGGCAGTGACAAAACTACTGGGTCAGAGCAAACATGGAAAGATATGGTAATTTATGCCAACCAAATATTAGGAAAATGTGAATGTGAATGTAGGATGCAGTGTATATCCAGATACATTGTAATTTACAATGTATCTGGATACTGCATCCTATGATATAGATATGGCTCGCGAGGATATAGCCAAAAGAAAGATAGTCCACCACCATAAGTGGTGCAATTGCAACCAACAAGCAGGCCATGCGTACAGGCTCATCAGGCTTTAAGGTCACAGATAACTAATTGCAGCTAGTTGTCATATGTGATACCCACATGCATGATATAATTTTACACTTGTGTGCCAACAATATAAGATGTCCTTTACGATACGTACTAAATACCGTTATGAAGTACAGTACAACATACAGTAACTGTATGTTTGTATCATATGTAGAGAAATGTGTGCGGGCGCTATTTGACGTATTGTTCTCCAAAGCGATATTGAATCGATTAATTGCTGTTAAACATGATGAGTGGGTGATGCCGTCAGGTGGAAATACTATACAGTTTAAGTTTCAAAGAGCTACGGAATTACATCACTTTATAACAGCAATTAAGTCACATCAACTTTCATGGCAGTCAGTATTTTCCACGAAATGCCCCATCCGTGACCGCAAGTGTATAGGTATACATCATCAACAACACTGAATTTTGAAAGTTTATTGTGACCAACTTTCTGTTACACAAAATTCTGAGAAAAGTTGAACATATTAAGGCATTCAGGACAGGAAAAGGTCTTGTTTACATAAATACATTGGCCAATAGTATCATTGCTTAGAGTATGCGTGAGGGCGCTTTTTGAGCTTTTGTTCTATGCTAAATCGGCACTAAGGTACATGAGAGTCAGTTGATTAATAACACAGGGGGTGTGAGGCTGACATCAGTTGAAAACATTAATATGCAGTACATGTCTGAGCAGTTTCAGTGAGATTACATCATTTTTTGACTGAGAAGTTGCGTTCGGTATGACGACGTTTCTTTTCCAAGAAACACTCACAGTAAATTATGCATACATAAACGACTATAATAGCCAACTCATATCATGTTATTTGACTTCATGGAAAAGAGGAAGAATTACTAAGAACTGTTTTCCATTTCTTTAAATTAGACACTTAGGACAGGAATTCCTCCAGGCATTCGACGCGAAGCATGTGGTCACTCCGATACTGGTTCCATGAGGGCGCTCTTTATCATATTGTGTTCAGTTGGCAACACATGGTTGTACATATAGCATGCCTTATATTGGTGAACTCATACTTGGGGACTCTTTAACTATTATGCAAAAGCTTTGAGCATGCTCATTGGCACTTACCATAAATGGCTGTGTAAACATACTGGCCGGCCCTTGTTTTTCAGCATGAGTGGTCTATTAAAATTGGGGATAGGCAGATTCTTCAAGTTGAGTCATAGACTCATGGGGTTCTGCCAATTTACAGCTTCATCATTTTACAGTTTCAATGAAAATTGTTCACACTGTTCGTATGTAGAAGACAGAGAAGTAAATGATGTCATTTGGATTATGGATTGGTTAATGATCACATGATGAACTATACAAACCTAATGATTTTTGCATAATGTTGTTGTGTAAAAAGTCTGCCGGTTGATCAACACCAAAACCAGTATGAGCATCTGAGATCACATTGAACATGCATCAATTTCAATGACACCTGTTGATTATTGTAACAGTCAACTCCTTATCCGTTGTTCCCTAACTGAGATGCATGGGTGACATCTTATTTTTAGCACTGCGAAGTTGATTAACAACAAGTATTGAGCGGCATATGTCAGTTAATAAACTTATCATGTTCAAAAATAATTCTTTGCTGTATACTGAAGGAGTATGTACCTGTCAGTTAGTGCCACAAATTGCTACAAATTTCCTGAAGTTCTGCTTTTCACACTGTCACGCCTAAGTACTATGCCGCATGATCATGCCATTGAGTTGCTGTTATTTACACTCAAAGTGTTGAAAAGCATCAGCTCACTTATAAGATTTTTAACCATCTTCACATATAATTTTCAGCTTTCATATACAAATTTTGTCTTTCTACCACACGTAAGCGAAAGGTTGTTCAGGCCAATAGATCAATTTTCCTTGAGTTGTGATGTCTGCAGGATTGTAACTAGCTGATAAATTTGTTCTGGATGTCTTGGTGTAAATGCATACATCAAGTAAATAAATTGTACTTGACATATTCTATTAATAATTTTTTTTGGTCACAGTTAATAGCATACCACCTAAGTTTATAGAATTTGAATTTAAAGTGAAAATAAGGCAGCTGGAAAAAATTAATCCTCTGTTTGTTGAATGTATATCATCCAATTACAGGTTTCAGTTTCAGACGATAAGAGTCAGTATTTGTCAAGCGATTTGCATGACCAACCATGTAACCCCATACATTATGTTCTGAATGCCAGAGTTCTTAGAAATTGCAGAGAGACATTGCATAATTTATTGATACAGGTATCACAAATGCTCAGTTCACATGATGCATGCACACTGATGATCCTTAGCAACAATATATGTGCATTGTAATTAGATTAATCAGAAGAGATATTTATCATGATCACTTTGTAGTTTACTTATATAAGAATTCTAGTTTATGCACAGAATAGTTGCTGAGTTCGAACATATATATCTGGTTGGCTGGGATTCTGATGAACACTAGATCATTATTTGTGTGTAAGCTTGGTGAATGCATCACAAATCAAACAAGAGTACCAAATCTTCTTGTCTGTCTTTCACAATATTTTTCTCCAGCATGTCAGGCACTAGTACTACAGGCACTATTTTTAGACTTTCATCAGATAATGTCTGTTTTGTTTGTACAATTTGGACTGAATAATGATAATATTGTATGCCCAGACCTGGCCCTGGTCACATTCAACTTTAGCTCCTTTGTTTCAAGTTGTGAACACATTTACCCCTTTCACCACCAATGGTGTGGCGCCAAACCTATTCTTTTCATGAGTGACTGTGGAACTGTTTACTGGGAATTTGGGGTGAAAGGGTTAAACATAATGACGTCTATACATAACAAGCCGGCACAAAAGGGTCACACAATGCTTTGTTACATGTCAATTTGGCCACAGCATGTACATACATTTACTTAGACCCATATAACCATGAATCCTCTTTAGCAAACAATGAATGAATAGGATAGGAAACCTTAATATCCAATGTTGATTAGACACTTTCAGTAATTCCAAAGGCATGGGAACTATCAAACCATATAGTACTATTTTGAAGATCAACTTTGTTACCATGTTACGGCCTAATGAAAAAAGTGATGTCAGGTATTTTGAAAACAGTGAGCTCATCCTCCATATGAACATGTCAGTCATCTGATGGATATATGGCAAATTTTATCTTTCTTTTAGCATTGATTTGAGTATATCAGAGAAGACTTACAACCATAGACATCTGCGTTCACTCCTTGTAGTGTTTTGGGAGTTTAGTAACTACAAACCATTACTTTCACTGCATTTTCCCATCATATATATGTCACTGTAGCCTACTATAGCTTAGGGAAGTAAAATAAAATTGTGTGTGTGTGTTTATCAAAACATTCCCCCATACATTTAAAATCATCTTGGGATAGCCATTTTGAATTTGAAATACATGTAAATTTTATATATAGGTAAGTTTTATGTGACTTTGAGTACTGACATTCGCGTAGCTACAGTCATAGATTTTTATTCTTGACTTTAAAAAAGAAATGTACTAAAAGTTTAAATGTTTCAGTTTTGACGTGGCACACCCTCACTATAAGTAGGCATAGTCCACAGTGTTTTTTTCAGTTGCTTCAGTTTTTGTCAACAGCACGGCACCGGACTGTATGGTTTTATCAAAATACCTGAACGAGCTAGATCTTTTTATTGGTTGTCTTATCTTGATGACTTTTGCATCTATGTATGTTAAACTGTGTTGGACTGCATGACTTTATGCTGTAAAAGTTCTGTGCCTATTATAAACCTGTTCAGACTGACAAATTGCATTGCTGCTACAGAGAAAAACACTTACACTGGTGTAATCTGAACATTTGACATCAGCCCTTGCGGTGGACCAATTTTGTCCCGATCAGGAGGGGGCCTAGGGCTGACACAAGATTTCTGTTGAGTGGACACATAGCATCAGCCGTCAGTCCCAGATCACCGCAACGTCTGATTGCATGCCAAGTTTAAATTTACCAAAAGCTTTCAACCCAGTCCTAGTGTCATATCCTAGGTAGTCAGAAGAGCATTTTTCCACCAACTTTCACTCCACAAATTATCCGTTGCCCAATTCATAGTGCTTCAAAGAGTGTGTGACAGCTGAGAGATGCCCATGTTAATAACGTTGTTAAAATTGCCTTTTATACTAATCATTGCTACACTGCCAGTGTAACTGCATGCCTGTACAGTCCAAATACAGTATGCTGACATATTGTCTCTAATGGTTAAAATAGTCAGTGTTGACGCATCTGCAGGGCAGAGCTCTGCGCCCCGCTCTTCCAGCGCCACCCTAGGCGCATGTCGCACTTGCGAGGAGATGACAAAAAAAAGACAAGTTCTGAGCAAGGCCTCTCCCCGGTGAGGGGCGGTCCAGGCCTGGCCCTGACTTGCCCGTCTGCTAACTTTCAATAGATCGCAGCGAAGAGACTGCTCTGCTAAGTACGACACCCTGATCCACACCCAAGTCGTCTGCAAGTGATTTGGCGCCCCTTCCACGGTGGCACTTGTCCCGCCAAGCGGGCGGCGCTCCCCATCTCGGCACCAACCGGTTTCGGCGGGGAGACATGGGCACATTAGCCCTTCTTGTGAGTAATGTTATCCAAGCCCGCCAATTTGAACTTTGAAAGTCACATGGAAATAAAATTTACGTATTTTTTTGTTGCAATCATGTATAAATGGAAACTAAAATTAAATCTTGGTCCCGTGCTACATCAGATCTATTTGGCCCTGGACAAATTTATATCTATATGAACACGGTTAATGGGTGTACTGTACTTACAATGTACATCATGTTGGTGTTAATCTGTCAGACAGTGGTGGTAACTTTTGTAACTAAAATTTGGATTGCACTTGTGATTTGTAGTTTTTTATTGTGTTGAAATTTATGTCCAGATAAAAATGTCTAGAAGAAAACAAGATTATCGGTAGATATATGTCTTCCGAAGTGCATGTTTACATATTTTGTATATCTTTGAAGATAACTACTGGTATTAAAATTGACCAAATTTGGCAGCTGGACACAACAACTACGAAATTACCTCTTTGATGGCTTGTTATAAAATAGTTTTATTGAATGTTGCAGATAAACTGAATGCATTATTGGCTCATGCATCATCATTGCGTGGACATTAAGTAGAACAACTGATGAAGATAAGCAAAACCTGATAAATATCAAACTTTTAGAACATTAATAAGTGGTGTTCTCACTGCAATGTTTTCATTGGCCCAGAACCGCCCCTGATCCAAGTCCGACTTAAAAAAAATACATGAGAACAGTTCCCAACGCCCCTGGGCTGGTGATAATTTAGGACTGAGTCCAGGCGTGGACCAGAGTCCAAGCTAAGGACTTAACTTCTGCGTTCACAGTGAATGTGAACGCATCGAAAATAAGCAACATAAACTCTCCCATGCCGTGACTTTTTGGCATATTTTCAAGGTAACCCATGGCCTTTGTTCAGGTGCAGTCGGACCTGGTAATAATTGGTCTGAAGAGGTAGCTTGCCATATGGCGAAAAGAGATCATTAGGAAATTGATGGATGGCACTGCCAGATACATTGCAGTTTATCAAACAGCAGCAGAAAGACTTCGCCTGGCTTAAATTTGCTCAACAGCTGAGTTACTGGTTGGCCATTGCAACTCTGTGGGCCAAGGCATTCACATATCCGGGCAACGATCTACACAACAGCCTAGCGTGACGGTGTGCTGATGTTTAGTCCTTAAAATTCAGTTTATTACGTTTTGATACAAATTTGCATATATGCCCACAGACTTCGAGCAAGTCTAAGTAACAGGCAAAGTAGCAGCCAAGCCCCTATAGGGGTACCAATACTCCGAATAAAAGATGTATGGGCATGTGACCCCGAATGGATCACTTTTTCACAAAAAAAATCCCTAAATATGGATCGATTTTTCATCCTAATAAAACCCCAAACATGGGTTGATAACAAAGCAAAGGTCCTATTCTTTATGAAAACCTTCCATGCAACAGAATATAGATGAAAATTGTCGAGCAAAATCTCCAACAAGGAGTCGTATTTTTGGAATATTCACGATAGATTTTTGCAAATTGGGCGGCACACATCAATATGATAATATATAATGAGTACAACCCCAGGGCAATCAATGGACTAAAGAGAAGCCCCAAGCAGTATCACCGAAAAATATAAACCATGATGAGTGAAAATTCAAAGATATAATCAACCACAATATCAGAAGCAGTCGGAGAAGGAAGGCCGTACCATTCTTTGATGAACTTTGTGAAATCCTGGGCAATAAATACATAAGCCATTTTATTTGTTGCCTTGATGCTCAACATAATCGTCGAGGGCATTTAGGTCTGTGTGTCAGTTTCAAAAGAAAAACCTAACTTGACCGCATGGACGCACTCAGTTTCCTCGGACTAAATCACCCATATTTGCAAAGTGTCAACACAGACCCTGCAACGCCCAAGAAACTAACAGTGAGAACAAGACTATTAAAGATTGCATGAGAACATCGGAAAATTTAATCTGAAGCATGATGTCATCAGTAGTTTCAACCATCACTGAGTCAATGAATACATTGTTGCACTACAAAATTGCACATGTACTGCTGTCAAAAAGAATTGATCATTTTCAAAGAGAAGACCTAAGTTCACAAATAATATTTCTGCTGTTTGTGATCCGTTTTTTCCATTCAGTATCTTTTTTTATCTTGAGGCAAGCAAAGCATTGAAACATAAATCATATGGATCCTTTCCTTGAGTGGTTTCTGGCACAGTTTTATGCTATGCCATCCAAACTTCCTCCCGAGGATAATTAAAACTTCTGAAAATTCTACAAAGTTACATCCCTTTTACATAAATATGAGAGAAATGTGCATATTAGTGGCATTGTGTACAATAGTTTCACTAAATGCCTTGATAAACATTAATCATTTCAAAGTTTGAACAGGTTTAAACTGACTGAAACATTATGAAGTTTCAATCCCCAGTCAATACCTTTGCAGTGACTTTTATACTTCTCTATCAGCTATTGCATTTTTAATGTTGAACAAATGTACCGGTACACTGAGGCTTCATTTATGCACCCATAACTTGCAACCCACAGTGCATACTCAACTAGCAAAGAAATCCCCCATGGAGTATTGAGGTGCCTTAAAATACCAGGTTTTTTTTGTAAAATCATAAATTATGCCTCTTTTGTTCTGTTATATTGCATAAGAAGCCGAGTAGCTGAATCACTTCTGGTATAGAAGACACTATCTGTTGACATGCCACTTGTTAAAATGTGGAACTTGTGGGTACAATATTCTATATTGACCCACTGCAGGTTAAAGTTGGGCCCCACCCTAAAGTAATATTCCTGAGACTTTAACAGGTTGATATAGACATTTAAACCCCTAGCTAACATGATGATAATGATATCTCATAATGGAATAACTAAGTATCATATTTGTGTACCACAACTCAGAAAACCGTATTGTAAGAAAAAAGAAGCAAACAAGACTAGCTAGACCACAAGAAACACCACTTAATCTCAAAGTTTTCAAATTTCCATGCAGCATCAAGTTCAGAGTGGATGACAGTCATATGTCAATGTCTATAATTGTGTTAGCAGAGACAAATTACATGAGTTGTGTCAAAATACAAGCTGTCATGGCTATATGTCTCATTGATTGATTATGATAAAAACATAATCTGGCTAAGCTGGTGATAGGCTAAGCTGTTATACTGTCCAACAGCTAAAACATCTGAAGCATATGATTTATTCACAGGGAAAAGAGTGCCAAGCAGCCTCCCACTCGGTGAAAATACACAGTTTGAATAAACTTGTGACTGCAGGAAGAATAGGGTTTTGAACATGAGTCACAATCATGTCCAAAATGATGTACGGTTATAGCTGTCACCTTTGTACCACTTCACTTCCACATAACTGGAGCAAGGTCAAACCAAAATTAATTAGCCAAAAACATTGACCTGACACAGTGTAGGTATTTTTGAAATGACAGGATTTTTTTTAGTAAATTAAATATATTATGTGCATGGCCATAGCTGGTACATTTTGGGGCTAATTTGCATATGGTGTTTGAAGAAAGTATCTGATTCATAACTGTTAGCAGAATGAAATTAATTTTTGGCCTCAGTTCTGTTTAACACTTAGCCTATATAGTTGCTTTAATCCAGTGCTAGGTTGCCTAACTTTAGAATTTCATTTTGAACAATTTAAAATGTTTGGTGTGACACCTGGGTAACAGCGTCATCAATTTGACAACCTAAAAAGAAACAAAATATTGACCAATTGTTGACGATGAGGCAGCACATATATATCTCAAAAATTTATTAGCCTATATAAGCCCATATGGTTAGCTCCTGGCTTTACATATGTACAACTGATATGCAAATAATATCAACTGGTACATTAAAAATTTTCTCTTGACCAGAAAGATATTATTGTCAGGTATTTTCAATATTGAAATTCTCAAGTCCTAACACTCATTAAAATGCAAAACTCTTCCAAAAACAAAGCTTCAGTTCAATTCACTATGGCCATCCAACATTGTGATATTCAGTTAAAATAATGATTCATACTGCGGAATTAACAATTAATCCTTTTTCTCCCAAGTGGTATTTATTTCTATGGTTTGTCTATGGAGCCTGGTAGAAAGAGGATTGTTAAACAATTACCATATTGCGACCAATTTCCATGGAATCAGTAGTAAAACATGTGCCCTAAAGTTGTCAGCCAGACTGTTGTTTTATATTACAGGCAAAGTTTCTGCGTTTTTTTAGTTTACCTTTGTTGGGTTTATGATTATTATAGGCAAGGACCTGGTGATCTATTTGTCTGTGCTGGAATAGATTATCAGATATTCAAACATCTGCGGGGGGATTTCATTGACAAATCTTATATGACCAATATCTGAGTATTTCAATAAAAAAAGAAAACTATTTGCCTTCAACTCTTTGTTATTACAGAAAAAATCTCTTTTGATACATATACTAGTTAAATTCATCAAACATAGTTATTGTACATAATTTCTGACAATTATTCTTTTCAAACAATGAGCTAGCTCTGCTTCTTCTGTACTCATCTTCTTTGTATGTATCATAATGAAGGTTTAATCATACCTAATTCACAGTTTAATACCCACTAATATTCCACCTTTCATTTAATTTCAGGCTCTGCAAGGCAACACCAGACAGAAAATCCATACACTTTGCCAGGAAATAGATTGTGAATAACAAGTTGGTGTAGTTGTGCATATACGATGTTGAAATGAAAGGCTTCATAGTAGAAAGCTTTCCAATCTTTTGCCACAGGAAAATTTTGCAATTTGAAACATGGTACAGATACATTCAATGCAGTCAACGGTTTGTATCTTAGAGTTAATACTTAGAATTTGAACAGAAGGTAATTTTTAATTCAGTGACTGATAGAATTGGTCTGTTAATATTTCTGTGGGTGTCTAGGAAACTTTGAAAATCGGTTAATTGGTTTAATTTGAAGACCTTGTTCACAGATCCACAATCATGGCATTGATAACGGCTGGTTTGGGCCAAACCTGGATGTTTCAAACATCAGTGGAAGGGTTCAAAAGACTATCATGATCAATACTACCAATACTGTGGATCTGTTCTGCCTGCTTAAAGATTCATGATGCAAAATAACCAACTGAAAGAATCCACAGTAGCAAAAAACTGAACACTCTGATAGCACTGAATGTGTTTCAGACAATCTTGTAATATCTGACTTTGGATAGCAATAAGGGAAACTAGATCATTCCAAAATACGTTACAATTAATAATAATAATAATACAGTTATACTCATGATTATAAAATCTTGTATTTTTCTCTCGCTGAATTTAATAAAGGAGTTTGCATTGAAAGAAAATAATAAAAAATAAATGGGTAAAAACATTGACCAAACAAGGAACATGAGCAGTGCAAATCCTCAAAATTTATAATTTTGCTGAAGATGACTTGAAAAAATTTTCATTGTAAATATCCTAAATATGCTTAAGTCTTCTTATGGAATAGACTAAGAATAGACTAAATGAATTGAATATTACATTCATAGATTAAAGACTTTCACCATATTGACAATACCGTATGTTACATTATTTTGCAAAGTATAAAAACATGAAAAATTGTGAAACCTGCATTAATTATGTTCATTGTTACTATGCATTCAATGTAAACTGATTGGAGTGGACCGGTACACTATGGGGATTGGCTGTGCCCAATGTCAGAGAAGAAATTTAAGGGTTCTCTGATGAAGTCAGAAAATAAGACTTAATGTGTTTTTGACAGTTCCGGACATAATTAACTGCAGGAGAATTGGTTTTGATTTCCATTATTCTTTCCATTGGGGAAACTTTTAAATTATTGCATTCATTACCAAGTAGGACAAATGAGACTTAAAGTATGATTTAACATATAGCCTCAATAAAAATTGGTACATTTTGAGTTTTTAGGTAAACTCATGCCCATACAGTCACACCAATACCTTCCCTGTAGTACTTTGACTGCCCTAGTTATATTTTAAGTCATGTTGCCACATGATTCTCTTGCTTTCAATGGGTCTATTCAGTCAGAATACTGGTTTCCAGGAATTGTTTTTCAATACCGCCCCAGATATCAGTATTATCAAATCAAAAACAAACTCATTATGTTGGAGATTAGATCAACTAGGTGAGCAATCACAACAAACCCTGTGATTCCCAGGGTTCTCATAAAAAATTGTCTGAGCAACTCACTCTTAGAGACCTGGGAATGGAATTATAGTCTTTCTCCATTTGTTGTTCCAGCCGTATCCGGTCACTGGAAAAATGTCTTTGAGTGGCAACAGTTTCTTGCATTGACGGTGCCCTGCATGCTTTGGAAACTTCAGTAAATGATAAGCCTTCTAGACGTTAATCTTTTTCACCCCTTTTACTTTTGTTGTTCATCCTGCTTCAGGAAGTTCTATAAATCACCTTTAAAATATGGCTCAGGGACCTTTTAAGAAGTTGACTTGAAATTGCAGTTATCTGAGTGCACTTTTATCTGGGCTGAGAATGGCAGCTGGTACTCAAAGTGCCATGACAACACCCCGAATGAGCTATAGCAGTCGCATTACACCATATGTCAACCGTACGTGTTTTCGTACATGATGACTGGCACAGCGCTTGGATCTGCTGCCAAAAATCAATCTGTTAGTGTGAGAGTACGGTATGCAATGTTATGTGAGCCCAGCTGCTGTTACAGACTCTTAGTTATTTTTATGGAGGGCTGCCAGTTGTGGCTCAATCAGCTCAAATTTTAGCTGAACTTGCATTCATTCAGCTAAACCTTTAAAATTTCCAGCTGTCTGAAACACACCTTATATACCTTCAGGTCAGATTTTTGCTGCAGACGAAATTGGTTTTAAGTATTAATAGTGTGATAGATGAGTAAAAATGTAAAGAAGTGAGATGACAATAACATATTCTCTCGCTGCACTGGGTTGTTTTGAAAGAATGCTTATGCAAACATTATCAATTTGGTTTGTAGTAATATGACGAATACATAAAATCCATGATTTATTTTTTCCACAGATAATAATGATAACGTTCTGCCACATATGGTTTGTCATACATCAAGCTTATGTTTCGTACTGTTCAAACTCAGATGAATTAAGAAGCCTATACTGACAGAGTATAAATAGCTCTTTATCATCACAGTGCTATCAGCTGCATGTCAGGTGTTCTATCAATAAGGTGTACATGTGTCTGATATATTGCTTGCATCAGATGTTAGTTTTTATCCTTCTGTCTATCTCTATCTCTATATGCGGTTTTTATCACTTTGTGTCAAAGATGTGAAAGATTCTTTATCACTAGATTACATTGCTGTCTTTGTCATTATAAATTATGCTTCGCTATCAGTTTTGTCATCTGTTCTTGGATCTTGGAACTAATGAATTTGCTTTTAGAAGCACATTTAACAACCAAATATCAATGATACAGTCCTTCCATTTTTAGCTTGTGTGTTCACACACATGAGCCAATGTTGTAGCGGTGTCTGTCTAAATTTGGTTGTCTGTCTGTCTGTCTGTCTACATAATAACTCACAAGCACCTGAACGGATTCAAGTCAGATTTGGTAGACAGGTACTGTATGCTAATTGCAAGAACTGATTAGATTTTGGTTAGTGTGGCTTGTAATTAATGAATTTATGAACTATCATTTTTTTCATATAATGGTTTCCTATGGAGACAGTAATAACACTGTTGACTTTATATATCAAGAAATACTGCACAAAATTTTATGAAACTTTTCACAGATGACAATCTCAACATTTTGATGATACTGTGAGTGTCATCTCATTTATCTGCTCATTTGCATATTTAATGAACTTTTGTAATTAGTGATACAACTCTGAAACTCCTACACCAAATTTGATGATACATGTTATAGATATTGACCTAATAGATATCTATAAATGTACTGAGCAGCATTGGGCAGTGTCAAATTAATAAATAGCTCAAATACATGTTTAATGAAGTTTTTTAATTAGTCATATCACTGTGAAATGAGTTTGAATAAATCTGAATGAGATTATATGTTAGTAAGTATTTGTAGGCTATGCAAACCAAGTAAAACGGAGAACTACATGAGCAACTACTTCAGAGAAAAAGGTTGATGGGAAAATAGCACCAAGGACACTGTGCTCACATTTGATCAGGTGTGGTACAAAATGAATGAAATGCCAGCTATGTCTTTGGATGTTCATGCATGCGTAACCATACTTGGTAGTTTATTTAAACTATGATGATCAATCTGGCAGAGCTAACTATAGTGCTGCCACACCCTACATGACAATGGTATGCACCAAACTGCCTTAATACGCAAGATGGATGCTTCAGACCGATAAGCAACATGGGCAGAGCTCAAGAAACCTTAGTTTGACCAATGTTGTCACTATCATAAATACATTGATGCTCTAGTGCTTAGTTTTGAAATGTGACACTCTCCACAACCACTTTTTGCATGCTGGGCGCCTTTCGAAATGACCAGCTTAAACTAAGCAGTCGACAACAGTAGTAGCTTTTACATCCAATTGCTATGACTGCATTAACAATGGAGTGTAACAGAAAGTATTTGTAGAAAAATATAATATTGGGTGTATTGCTTTACGCCACACCAAATTGTTAATCTTTTATATTTGTTAATTAATTGTTAATCTTTTTATACATTACTTTTACTTTTTAGTACAGTAGGGTTGTCTATATACAGTAAATGGCTGCAGTCAGGAAGCTATCTTGCTAGAATGGTTAGCATGATCATAAATCTAGATAACAATTTCCTTAATATAAGAAATTTTATCTTGTTAGCAAAATTAAACAACTAACAATTTCTCAATAAAATTTATATTGAGAATATTTTTCCCAAATCAAGAAAAATTTTCTTATTACTTGTTCAGCTCAATACCAAATAAGATCTTGCAAGAAAACGTTGTTGCAATTTTATACTGGTGAGACAGGGATATACATCCAAAAGACTCATGAGGACTTTCAAAAAGTTCTACGGTCGATATGATGATATTGTGGCCAAATATGACACCTCGGTCACTCAAATGATTAGCGACAGCATTTCCAGCTTTGACTTATTACAGTGATTCACATATACTGTATCACTTTATACAATATTAAGACAATTTTTGGACCAATCCTGACGGGTGTAGCATGCTAGCAGGGTACGCTTACCCATTCCGGACAACTGGTACCACCACTAACTATCAGTGGTTCAGGATGGTCCTACTTAAATTTTAAATCTCAAATGTCCCATGGACCTGCATACCTGGAATAAAAATGATTATTGGACCAGTTTTAATATTCTTACTTGAGAAAAATGATCTCATATTAAGAAAAAATTTCTTGTATTAGAAAAATATTTTTAGCAGTTAAAGGAAGCTTAAATATTTTAACTTTGTTTACCACACAACAGTCATTTTATTACAGCGAATTGGTATAATTTTTAGTGTAAGGGCAAAGGCAAATTGAAATGTCATTGGTAAAGATCAAGCAAAACTAAAGTAAATTAAAGCTGCAAGCAGCGTTGGCGGGGCCCAAGCGGATAACATGGTTGAAAGATCTTGTACTAATGATATTATGTGCAAAATTCGATCTTGGAAAAGTATGATTTGAACATCATCTCATAGTTACTGTACGTGTCAGTGGGAATTGCATGTTTTACGTAAAATCCAATATGGCGGCCAAATATGAAGGGTGTAGCACTTGTGGTTTGTGAATATTGACATATACTCATATTTAAGGGCAAAGGTCATCGAGGTCACGTGATATTTTGTCAAAAAAATTGTAATGCTAAGTTATCCCTATATACCAAAAATCAGACCTCTAGCTCTATTGGCTGGCTCAGAATTAGATATGCACATAATTAATGAGGTACAGGATGTGGTGTCATAAGGTCTCCCATCATACCAAATATGAAGGGTGTAGCACTTGTGGTTACTGAGTTATGGACATATACGTATATTCAAGGTCAAAGGTCATGAAGGTCACGTGACATTTTGTCAAAAAAATTGTATTGCTAAGTTATCCCTATATACCAAAATCAGACCTTTAGCTCTATTGACTGGCTGAGAATTAGATATGCGCATAATTAATGAGGTACAGGATGTGGTGTCATAAGGTCTCCCATCATACTAAATATGAAGGGTGTAGCACTTGTGGTTACTGAGTTATGGACATATACTCATATTTAAGGTCAAAGGTCATCGAGGTCACATGACATTTTGTCAAAAAAATTGTATTGCTAAGTTATCCCTATATACCAAAAATCAGACCTCTAGCTCTATTGGCTGGCTCAGAATTAGATATGCGCATAATTAATGTGGTACAGGATGTGGTGTCATAAGGTCTCCCATCATACCAAATATGAAGGGTGTAGCACTTGTGGTTACTGAGTTATGGACATATACGTATATTCAAGGTCAAAGGTCATCGAGGTCACGTGATATTTTGTCAAAAAAATTGTATTACTAAGTTATGCCTATATACCAAAAATCAGACCTCTAGCTCTATTGGCTGGCTCAGAATTAGATATGCGCATAATTAATGAGGTACAGGATGTGGTGTCATAAGGTCTCCCATCATACCAAATATGAAGGGTGTAGCACTTGTGGTTACTGTGTTATGGACATATACGTATATTCAAGGTCAAAGGTCATGAAGGTCACATGACATTTTGTCAAAAAAATTGTATTGCTAAGTTATCCCTATATACCAAAAATCAGACCTCTAGCTCTATTAGCTGGCTCAGAATTAGATATGCGCATAATTAATGAGGTACAAGATGTAGTGTCATAAGGTCTGCCATCATACCAAATATGAAGGCTGTAGCACTTGTGGTTACTTAGTTATGGACATATATGTATGTTTGAGGTCAAAGGTCATGGAAGTCATGTGACATTTTATTAAAAAAATTGTTTTCCGTGGTTATCCCTATATACCAAAAATCAGACCTCTGGCTCTATTGGATTGCCCAGAATTAGATATGACTCTTACATAGGCCAGAATAAGCCATTGATATAGCTTAGCTGCAGAAGTATAGGGGAGGTCAAAGGTCATTGAAAAATCAGAAAAATAATACTTTAAAAATCTTCTTCTCAAAAACCGCCAGGTCAATTTCCTTGAAATTTCATATATAGCATCTAGGTAGTATTGCCTATAAAGTTTGCGAAAAGATTTTGGATCGGTCAAATTTTATGGAAATGGGACAGTAAAAAACATTTTCATTTCAAAATTGTAGCCAGGTCACATGACTAATTAAAAATTCAAGGGTCAGGTGCACGAGTACTACCCATCACCTGTTACCCCTGCAAGTTTGAGAAGTTTTCGTTCAGCCGTTCGAGAGATCTAGGTGAGCAAAGAAATGGCAGAAGAAGAAGAAGAGGAAGTCAGTAGAACTTGAGCAATAACAATAGGGTCCCAGCCGGTCGGCTTGGGCCCCTAAAAATAAGCGCCAACCCCTAAAATAATCACTCATGGGCATTTATGTGGGTGGTCCTATTATCAGAAAACTCTAGTATGCATGAGTATCCAATGATATCTTTCACATGCACCAAAGGTGCAAAACATTGGGAATTAAAGCTGCAAGCAGCGTTGGCGGGGCCCAAGCGGTTAACATGGTTGAAATATCCTGCACTAATGATATTATATGCAACATTTGAGCTTCAAATAGTAGGATTTTGAACATCATCTAATAGTTACTTTACGTTTCACTTGAAATTTAATATTTTACGGAAATCCAATATGGCGGCCAAACCACGTGACCGATCAAAACGCATTTCGCAACTTAAAATCACATCACACTTAAGATGGTATATGAAAATTTCTGTCAAATCAGTGTTTGTTTGGGAGAAGAAGATTTTTAAAGATTAAATCACGATTTTCGAAAAATCCAATATGGCAGCCAAACCACGTGACCGATCCAAACGCCTTTTGCAAACTTGAAAGAGATCACACTTAAGATGTTACATGTCAAATTTCAGTTGAATCGGTGTGTTGGTTGTGGAGAAGAAAATTTTTAAATATTAATTCATGATTTTCGTAAAATCCAATATGGCGGCCAAACCACATGACTGATCAAAACGCCTTTCGCAAATTTGAAAGCGATCGCACTTAAGATGTTACATGTCAAATTTCAGTTGAATCGGTGTGTTGGTTCTGGAGAAGAAGATTTTTAAAGATTAAATCACGATTTTCGCAAAAATCCAATATGGCGGCCAGACCACATGACCGATCAAAACGCCTTTCGCAAACTTGAAAGAGATCACACTTAAGATGTTACATGTCAAATTTCAGTCGAATCGGTGTGTTGGTTCTGGAGAAGAAGATTTTTAAAGATTATATTACGATTTTCGCAAAAATCCAATATGGCGGCCAGACCACGTGACCGATCAAAACGCCTTTCGCAAACTTGAAAGAGATCACACTTAAGATGTAACATGTGAAATTTCAGTCGTATCGGTGTGTTAGTTCTGGAGAAGAGATTTTTAAAGATTAAATCACGATTTTCGCAAAAATCCAATATAGCGGCCAGACCACGTGACCAATCAAAACGCCTTTCGCAAACTTGAAAGAGATCACACTTAAGATGTTACATGTCAAATTTCAGTCGAATCAGTGTGTTGGTTCTGGAGAAGAAGATTTTTGAAGATTAAATCACGATTTTCTCAAAATCCAATATGGCGGCCAAACCACGTGACTGATCAAAACGCCTTTCGCAAACTTGAAAGAGATAACACTTAAGATGTTACATGTGAAATTTCAGTCGAATCGGTGTTTTGGTTCTGGAGAAGAAGATTTTTAAAGATTAAATGGGTATTTTTCAAAAATCCAATATGGCGGCCAAGGTCACGTGACCGCATGCGATTTTATTGGCAAATTCTGAAGACCTTAGGCCATGCTTGCTATACAAAAAATTTCAAATCGACTAGACCCCTGGGTCTTCTGGAGAAGCCATTTTTAGGTTTTTGGAAAATCCAATATGGCCGCCAGGTCACGTGACCAATCGAAAATTGTATACCCAGGTGCACGAGATCTTATAGGTACCTATTAGCCCTGCAAGTTTCAGAAGTTTGCGGTAAGCGGTGTTTGAGTTCTAGGTCGCCAAAAAAAGAGCGGAAGAACGAAAAGAAGAAGATTAAAGCTGCAAGCAGCGTTGGCGGGGCCCAAGCGGTTAACATGGTTGAAATATCCTGCACTAATGATATTATATGCAACATTTGAGCTTCAAATAGTAGGATTTTGAACATCATCTAATAGTTACTTTACGTTTCACTTGAAATTTAATATTTTACGGAAAATCCAATATGGCGGCCAAACCACGTGACCGATCAAAACGCATTTCGCAAACTTAAAATCACATCACACTTAAGATGGTATATGAAAATTTCTGTCAAATCAGTGTTTGTTTGGGAGAAGAAGATTTTTAAAGATTAAATCACGATTTTCGAAAAATCCAATATGGCAGCCAAACCACGTGACCGATCCAAACGCCTTTTGCAAACTTGAAAGAGATCACACTTAAGATGTTACACAGAATATTTCAGCTCAATCGGTGTGTTGGTTGTGGAGAAGAAAATTTTTAAATATTAATTCATGATTTTCCTAAAATCCAATATGGCGGCCAAACCACATGACCGATCAAAACGCCTTTCGCAAATTTGAAAGCGATCACACTTAAGATGATACATGTCAAATTTCAGTTGAATCGGTGTGTTGGTTCTGGAGAAGAAGATTTTTAAAGATTAAATCACGATTTTTGCAAAAATCCAATATGGCGGCCAGACCACATGACCGATCAAAACGCCTTTCGCAAACTTGAAAGAGATCACACTTAAGATGTTACATGTCAAATTTCAGTCGAATCGGTGTGTTGGTTCTGGAGAAGAAGATTTTTAAAGATTATATTACGATTTTCGCAAAAATCCAATATGGCGGCCAGACCACGTGACCGATCAAAACGCCTTTCGCAAACTTGAAAGAGATCACACTTAAGATGTAACATGTGAAATTTCAGTCGTATCGGTGTGTTGGTTCTGGAGAAGAAGATTTTTAAAGATTAAATAACGATTTTCGCAAAAATCCAATATGGCGGCCAGACCACGTGACCGATCAAAACGCCCTTCGCAAACTTGAAAGAGATCACACTTAAGATGTTACATGTCAAATTTCAGTCGAATCGGTGTTTGTGTTCTGGAGAAGAAGATTTTTGAAGATTAAATCACGATTTTCTCAAAATCCAATATGGCGGCCAAACTACGTGACCGATCAAAACGCCTTTCGCAAACTTGAAAGAGATAACACTTAAGATGTTACATGTGAAATTTCAGTCGAATCGGTGTTTTGGTTCTGGAGAAGAAGATTTTTAAAGATTAAATGGGTATTTTTCAAAAATCCAATATGGCGGCCAAGGTCACGTGACCGCATGCGATTTTATTGGCAAATTCTGAAGACCTTAGGCCATGCTTGCTATACAAAAAATTTCAAATCGACTAGACCCCTGGGTCTTCTGGAGAAGCCATTTTTAGGTTTTTGGAAAATCAAATATGGCCGCCAGGTCACGTGACCAATCGAAATTTGTATACCCAGGTGCACGAGATCTTATAGGTACCTATTAGCCCTGCAAGTTTCAGAAGTTTGCGGTAAGCGGTGTTTGAGTTCTAGGTCGCCAAAAAAAGAGCGGAAGAACGAAAAGAAGAAGATTAAAGCTGCAAGCAGCGTTGGCGGGGCCCAAGCGGTTAACATGGTTGAAAAATCTTGCACTAATGATATTATGTGCAAAATTCGAGCTTGCAAAAGTAGGATTTTGAACATCATCTAATAGTTACTGTACTTTGCACTTGGAATTTAATATTTTACGGAAAATCCAATATGGCGGCAAAACCACGTGACCGATCAAAACGCCTTTCGCAAACTTGAAAGAGATCACACTTTTTATGTTACATGTCAAATTTCAGTCGAATCGGTTTGTTGATTCTGGAGAAGAAGATTTTTAAGGATTTAATCATGATTTTCACAAAATCCAATATGGCGGCCAAACCACGTGACCGATCAAAACGCCTTTCGCAAACTTGAAAGAGACAACACTTAAGATGTTACATGTCAAATTTAAGTCAAATCGGTGGGTTGGTTCTGGAGAAGAAGATTTTTAAAGATTAAATCATGATTTTCGCAAAAATCCAATATGGCGGCCAAACCACATGACCGATCAAAACGCCTTTCGCAAACTGGAAAGACATCACACTTAAGATGTTACATATCAAATTTCAGTAGAATCGGTGTGTTGGTTCTGGAGAAGAAGATTTTTAAGATTAAATCACGATTTTCGCAAATCCAATATGGCGGCCAAACCACATGACCGATCAAAACGCCTTTCGCAAACTTGAAAGAGATCACACTTAAGATGTTACATGTGAAATTTTAGTCGAATTGGTGTGTTGGTTCTGGAGAAGAAGATTTTTGAAGATTAAATCACGATTTTCGCAAAATCCAATATGGCGGCCAGACCACGTGACCGATCAAAACGCCTTCCGCAAACTTGAAAGAGATCACACTTAAGATGCAATTTATCAAATTTCAGTAGAATCAGTGTGTTGGTTCTGGAGAAGATGATTTTTAAAGATTAAATCACGATTTTCGCAAAATCCAATATGGCGGCCAAACCACGTGACCGATCAAAACGCCTTTCGCAAACTTGAAAGAGATCACACTTAAGATGTTACATGTGAAATTTTAGTCGAATCGGTGTTTTGGTTCTGGAGAAGAAGATTTTTAAAGATTAAATTGGTATTTTTCAAAAATCCAATATGGCGGCCAAGGTCACGTGACCGCATGCGATTTTATTGGCAAATTTTAAAGACCTTAGGCCATGCTTGCTATACAAAAAATTTCAAATCGACTAGACCCCTAGGTTATCTGGAGAAGCCATTTTTAGTTTTTTGGAAAATCCAATATGGCCGCCAGGTCACGTGACCAATCGAAATTTGTATACCCAGGTGCACGAGATCTCATAGGTACCTATTAGCCCTGCAAGTTTCAGAAGTTTGCGGTAAGCGGTGTTTGAGTTCTAGGTCGACAAAAAAAGAGCGGAAGGAGAAGAAGAAGAAGAAGTAGAAGAAAGTTGAACTCCTATAAAACCAATAGGGGCCCAGCCGGTTGGCTTGGGCCCCTAAATATTGAACTCCTATAAAACCAATAGGGGCCCAGCCGGTAGGCTTGGGCCCCTAATTAATTTATGAAGACATGCAGCAATGGGCAAATGTAACACTGAAACTGACCCACATTTAATTAGGGGGTCCTGTAGACAACTAATCCAAAATTCAGTGATTCTGGACCAGTGCTTTAACAATGATATAGGGAGCACTTTGGTTTGACGAACCTTAGTAAGGTTACCAAAGTAATCTTCACCCTAGGTTTCAACCAAATCTGGTATGCAGTTTACTGTCTCAGCAATGTTGCAGTCTTTTGCCTTGTTTTACCTTATTTGCATACTTTCAACAGTTACATGTTTGAACAAATTCACATCTCCATTGGGTTATATACCTGTACACTGACCATGTAAGTTCTCTTGTTATGTAGGTCATTTCCCCCACACTCATCATGACCTGAGTTCAATTAGTCTAGAACATTCTCAAGGTCACTGCCCTTGATGACCTCACAACCTTGAATTCAATTAGTCATGTTTGGAATGTTCTGGAAAGTTGATTAGTTGTGTAAGGGAGATAATTTTAGAACAGTAATTAGCATGTCAATAAAAGTTCTAGATTGTTCTTATATGCCTTTATAAAAGGACGTGCACAGCTTCCAGTCAGACTTTTGGGATCGTGTCTCTTGTGTGTTACTAAACTCCAGCAGTAGTCATTCTCAAGACTTTTCAAGACCTTCACTGTCAACGCTGGATTTATACTGTGGACTTTGTGTAGCTTCAAGCCTGCAAACCAAAGGACTGTTCATTCATCCGACTGACTGTTACAACTCTGAGACTGGAGCTTTGCCGTCCCAGCTGAGATAAGTAGTCTGTACACTTTTAAAGCTTGTATTCTATCCCTAACTTAGCAATTAGTTTTATTTTCGTAATAAATTTTGTTTAAACGTTAACTGCTGAGTTCACCCTTTTGTTCGTTTTCTCTGCACGTAACAAAATTGGGGGCTCGTCCGGGAGACGAATATTTTGAGCCGTTTGACAACATTTTGCCTGCCCTTTCAAAACTACTGTATACTGTGAACTCAGCGAAATCAATCATGGCGGAATTTAAGCCAGACGAATTTATGGATGACCTTGATCAGGACACATTTAATTCCCTCAGAAAAGACAACCTCATAGCACTGGCAAATTTCCTTAAAGTAGATGTCAAAAGATCTATGCGCAAGCGAGAAATTCAATTCAAGATTGCAAAACATTTAGTTAATTCTGGCCATTTTGAAGAGTCTGCCTTAAAAGATTATGAGCCTGAGTCTTCCTTCGAACTCAAAAAATTAGAATTAGAAATTCAGGCAGATTTGGAGCTTAAAAAATTGGCATTAGAAAAAGAAAAAATACAAATGCAATTACAAATGAAAGAAAAAGAATTGCAAATGGAAGAAAGACAGAAAGAAAAAGAAAGGCAGGAAAGATTAGAAATGGAAGAAAGACAGAAAGAGAGGGAATTGGAAATGAAAGAAAAAGAATTGCAAATGGAAGAAAGACAAAGGGAGAAAGAAAGAGAGGAAAAAGAAAAGGAAAGAGAATTAGCAGAACACCGACTGCAGTTAGAAATGAGACGTTTAGAGCTTGGAAAGTCAGGAAAATTCTTCCCTTCAGACAATTTTGACATCACTAAGCATTTCAGGTTAGTTCCCCTTTCCAAGAAAAGGATGTTGATAAATATTTCCTTCATTTTGAGAAAATTGCTCAGAGTCTGAATTGGCCTAAGGAGTCCTGGTCTATGCTTTTGCAGAGTGCTTTGGTGGGTAAAGCCAGAGAAATTTACATTCAGTTGTCAGTAGAGCAGGCTTCAGATTATGATTCTGTGAAGGAATTAATTCTCAAGGGTTATGAGTTGGTGCCTGAAGCTTACCGTCAGAAATTTAGGGATTGTGAGAAGGTGAAAGATCAAACTTACGTTGAATTTGCTCGAACAAAAGAACAACTGTTTGATCGTTGGTGTTCTTCGGAAAAGGTCAGTCAGAATTATGACAAATTACGACAACTTGTTTGATTGAGGAATTAAAAGGTGCATCCGGAGTGACATCAAGACGTTTATCAATGAACAAAAGGCAGATACATTAGAGGTTGCTGCACGTTTGGCCGATGATTATTCATTGACCCACAAATCTTCATTTCTCAGCAAACCATCCCAGTCCTTTTCCTACAGAAACAATGCAGGTAAATTTAACTCCTCCTTTTCATCCAAGAATTTCTCAAAGGACAGTAGAAAATCAAATGACAACAGTTCACAAAATTCAAGTAACACTCCCACATCATCAGATCCCAAGTCTCAATCTCCTTCTGACAAACAGTTCGGTACACTTTCTTGTAATTATTGTAAGAAAGACGGCCATTTAATGTCAGAGTGTTTCAAATTGAAAGAAAACGTGAAGGTCAAAGTGGTCAAAGTGGATCTAAGCCCACCGGCTTTATTTCTTCATCAACTCAATTAGAGTCTAATAATGTGTGCAACACATTTTCTGAGGTTAAACCCCTCTCATCCCCAATTAATGAGGTCAAGGTCAATTCTTCTCAAGATAGCATTATGGGTATTTTCGAACCATTCATTCATGATGGTTTTATATCACTTTCTAGTGATTTCTCTTCCGCTACCCCTGTCAAAATTTTAAGAGATACCGGGGCGTCCCAGTCTCTTTTGTGGGCAGATACCCTGCCGTTTTCTGAAAAGTCATTTCAGGTTCTAAAGTTCTCATTAAGGGGGTAGATTGTAATGACTACATTCTGTTCCTCTCCATAATGTCTATTTGTCTTCGGACTTTGTTTCTGGACCTGTGACTTTAGGTATTAGGCCTTTTTTGCCTTTTGAAGGATTCACCTTCTTCTTGGAAACGACCTTGCTGGGGACAAGGTCATTACTAATCCACTTGTGACTGATAATCCTAGTTTAGATCAAAATCCAGAGCCAATAGAGGAAGACATTCCCGGCCTTTTCCCTTCATGTGCTATTACTCGAGCCATGTCAAAGAAAACTTCCGAGAATCAAAATACTCTCAAAAATAATGTCACAGATGTTGACTTAAATGACACCTTTCTCAGTCAGGTGTTTGACACGGATCATTCCGTTATCCCTCGTGGATTTGAAACTTCCAGTAAAACTTCTGCTGACCAAAGTCAGACATTTTCTAGATCAAATCTCATTGCAGAACAACACAAAGACCAGATATTTTGTCTTTGTTTGACAGGGTAGATGATGAAGGTAAAACTTCAGATAGCTCTGTTTCCTATTATACAAAATCTGGTATTCTCATGCGTAAATGGAGACCTCCAGATGTCTTGGTTGATGACGATTGGACTATAAAACATCAAATTGTGGTTCCAAAGCCCTACCATGCTGAAATATTGCGCCTGGCCCATGAAACGCCCTGGGCTGGTCACTTAGGAGTCAGGAAAACTTATCATAAAATTCTCAGTCACTTTTATTGGCCTAATCTCAGGCAGGATGTAGCACATTTCTGTAAAACTTGTCACACATGTCAAATGGTAGGAAAGCCAAATCAGACCATTCCAAAGGCCCCTTTACAGCCAATTCCTGCATTTCAAGAACCATTTAGTAGGATACTAATAGACTGTGTTGGGCCCTACCAAAAACAAGATCAGGAAATGAGTACATGCTGACAATAAGTGTACATCAACTCGGTTCCCAGAAGCCATACCACTGAGAAATATAAAGACAAAGACTATAGTGAGAGCTTTAGTCAAATTTTTCACTTTATTTGGCCTCCCTAAATGTGTCCAGTCCGATCAAGACTCCAACTTTATGTCTGGTATTTTTCAACAAGTAATGGATCAGCTAGGCATTAAACAGTATAGGTCATCCGCCTATCATCCAGAAAGTCAGGGTGCTCTTGAGCGATTTCATCAAACTTTGAAAAATATGATTAGGACCTACTGTTTTGACACAGAGAAGCAGTGGGATGAAGGAATTCATTTTCTGCTCTTTGCTGTTAGAGAGTCAATTCAAGAGTCTCTTGGTTTTAGCCCGTTTGAGCTTGTATTTGGACATACAGTCCGTGGCCCACTTAAGCTCGTTAAAGAGAAATTCCTATCAGACGATGATGATTGTCTGAATATTTTGCAATATGTGTCAGATTTTCGTACAAAACTCTCTAAAGCATGTGAATTAGCCAGAGAAAATCTTGAGTCATCTCAGCAGTCAATGAAAACCAAATATGATAAAAGCACCTCAAAACGGAAGTTTAAACCAGGTCAAAAAGTTCTTGTTCTACTTCCAATTCCTGGCAAACCACTCCATGCTCGTTACTTTGGGCCATACCTAATTGATAAGAAATTGAGTGATTTAAATTACATCATAATAACACCTGACAGGCGAAAACAAAAACAGCTATGTCACATAAATATGCTTAAGCCATATTTGGATAGGGATAATCCTACTATAACTCAGCCTGTCAGTGCAGTCAGTTCAAACCATATGAAGATAGTGATACTGAAACTGACTTGAGTGAAAATACTCTAAACTCAAAGCTGGGCTCGGTCAAGCTTCAGAACTCAGAAATCCTGGAGAAGCTGGAGTCTACAAAGTTGGCACACCTCCAGCCAGAACAACAACAACAGGTGAAAGAACTGCTCCACGAATATAAACACCTGTTTCAAGATGTTCCAACGAGGACAAACGTCATCTATCACGACGTTGATGTTGGGGACAGTAAGCCTGTAAAACAACATCCATACAGACTGAATCCAACAAAAGCGAAATATCTCCAGGAAGAAGTCAATACCTGCTGGACAATGACTTTATTGAACCCAGTAAAAGTAACTGGAGTTCGCCGTGCATACTTGTTCCCAAATCAGACCACAGTTATCGTATGTGCACGGACTTTAGGAAGGTCAACACTTTAACAAAGACAGACACTTTCCCAATCCCGAGGATTGATGACTGCATCGACCGAGTGGGAAAAGCCAAGTATGTGACAAAATTTGACCTACTGAAGGGATTTTGGCAAGTCCCTCTGACGGATCGTGCTCGTGAAATATCCGCCTTTGTTACACCAGACGGATTGTTCCAGTACAAGGTGATGCCATTCGGAATGAAGAACTCTCCGGCAACGTTCCAACGGATGATCAACGACGTCATATCCGGGCTAGACGGGTGTGCAGCCTACGTTGACGACGTCGTCCTGTATAGTGACACCTGGGAGGAACACATCAAGCTCATGCGGAAGTTCTTTGAGAGACTGAGCAAAGCAATGTTGACTGTCAACGTTGCCAAATCTGAGTTTGGTTGGGCAAGGGTAACTTACCTCGGACATACTGTAGGACAGGGTGAGGTAAAACCTGTTGATGCCAAAATCAGTGCCATTTCAAGTTTTCCCATACCAAACTGCAAACGACAACTGATGCGCTTTCTCGGTATGGCTGGTTACTACAGAAAATTCTGTCCAAATTTCTCCACAATTACTGAGCCTTTGACTAACTTACTTAAAAAGAAAGTAAAGTTTGTTTGGTCAGAGCAATGCCAACAGGCATTTGATACACTTAAAGCCATACTGCAAAGTGCCCCAGTGTTGTCTGCACCAGATTTCACTTTGCCATTCAAATTAGCTGTAGATGCTAGTGATACGGCTGCTGGTGCTGTTTTATTGCAAGAGGATAGTCATGGTGTAGATCATCCTGTTTGCTATTTTTCACGCAAATTTAACAAATCCCAGAGAAACTACTCTACAATTGAAAAAGAGTGTTTATCTTTGATATTAGCTTTACAGCATTTTGAAGTTTATGTTACTTCTTCAAATCAGCCAATAGTGGTTTATATTGATCACAACCCTCTTGTTTTTCTGCAGAAATTTAAAGGCAAAAATCAGAGATTGCTAAGATGGAGTTTAATGTTACAGGAGTTTAATCTTGACATTAGACATATCAAAGGCAGAGACAATTTAATTGCAGACTGTCTCTCTCGTATTTAGAGTTTATTGTTGTTCACTTTCAAGAAATTTTACTTTAGAGTAAAACAAATTTTGAGTACTTAAATCCTTTTCAAGATTACATTTGCAAAAGAAAGATTTTCTTTGAAAAATTTCTTTTTTTTGAAGAGGGGGTGTGTTATGTAGGTCATTTCCCCCACACTCATCATGACCTGAGTTCAATTAGTCTAGAACATTCTCAAGGTCACTGCCCTTGATGACCTCACAACCTTGAATTCAATTAGTCATGTTTGGAATGTTCTGGAAAGTTGATTAGTTGTGTAAGGGAGATATTTTAGAACAGTAATTAGCATGTCAATAAAAGTTCTAGATTGTTCTTATATGCCTTTATAAAAGGGACGTGCACAGCTTCCAGTCAGACTTTTGGGATCGTGTCTCTTGTGTGTTACTATAAACTCCAGCAGTAGTCATTCTCAAGACTTTTCAAGACCTTCACTGTCAACGCTGGATTTATACTGTGGACTTTGTGTAGCTTCAAGCCTGCAACCAAAGGACTGTTCATTCATCCGACTGACTGTTACAACTCTGAGACTGGAGCTTTGCCGTCCCAGCTGAGATAAGTAGTCTGTACACTTTAAAGCTTGTATTCTATCCCTAACTTAGCAATTAGTTTTATTTTCGTAATAAATTTTGTTTAAACGTTAACTGCTGAGTTCACCCTTTTGTTCGTTTTCTCTGCACGTAACATCTTTAACATATTTACATGTACCAAATGTGGGCTAAATATGAAGTGACATGTGCTATGACATCATTTAACTCTTAACAAGATTTGTTGGCAGCAAATGCATCTCTACTCGAAAATTTCACAAAATTATTCAGAAAAATCATGGGCTGCTATCAGGTAATGAGCAACTTAAACTGGTACACTCCTGGAAAACCAAATGTGAGGACAACTGGATTACTGCATTCGTCCAATTATAAGACTCGAGGTTAGCAACATTAACCCTTTGAGTGCCAGTCAATTTTTACAGTCTTTATAAAATGTAACCCTGAAATTTTTTTCAGATTTTTTCCAAAATTTTGATCAAAAACTGTAACCAATGAAATGCAATGCCCATTTGGTCCAAAATTGCCAAAAAAATTACAAAAAATTAAAAAAAAAAATTGGTAAGATTTTTCACAAAAATTTTGGCGGAGAAATTTCGATTATTAGACCCCCTGATGTAGTACATTAGGCGTAGGGGGTCTATTAGGGGGTAGTACATTACGGGGGTCTATTAGGCGTCTAATAATCGAGCCACCCCATGTTTTCTGCCAACGTTGCTAATTTATGCTAATTTCAGCACAACTCCAGAAGCTTTAGGCAAGATCAAGATTCTCATTAACTCAAAAAAGTCAGAAAGTCAATTTTGGATTCGCAGTTCAGCATCAGTTACTTACTGGTAACGATGTACACATGCATTTGCTGCAAGTAAAAACAACCAACCTTTCTGCGAATCTAAGGTCTGCGTCGAGTAAAAAAATGACATGGCAATGAAATTCTTGGTAGTCAACGGCGTGGTAATTTCATCCACGGTGAAAATAGCTGCTAGCCATAATCTTGTGCGTGCATAAAATGGCATGCAGCAAGCAGGTAGGGCGGCCATTGGACTATTCCATTATTTAGAGCAGGGGCCACAAAGTTGCCAACGGAAGGTTACAGAAAGAAAAGTACAACATAGGAAAAAAGATTGGTTTTGCGCGTTGTTCCATTACAGGAAAGTCAATGTCAAATTATTTAACATAGTGATTGATTTTTCCACGACCACTAAATAATTTACAACACCACGCTCATGAATGCTTACTTACCCTACACACTAAGTATCTCCATTACAGCTCTTCATATAGGCTGAAACACAGAGCACACCACACGACCTGGAGAGACTAATATTCGTACTTCGTAGTTCCAATAATGTGCAAGGTAAGGCTCTTCTAAAACTTTAGTTGGTCAGTCAGCAACAAATTCGCATGTGTGCACTGTATGTGATTGTTGAAGTCAAACTATTGTCAATTTTTGAGTTGTTTGATTATTTGGCTCTTTGAAGGAATCAAGGAAGGGGTCTTATTCACGGATGTGTATCGCATTTTTGAAAATCTTCTAAAACTAGTAGGGTGGGGTGTCTTTTGGTAGCTCCAAGCTAGATACTCGAGCAGGGTCTTATAATCGAACGAGTACGGTTATAGTGGTTTGTCAGTTTATAAATATGTAATTTGACATATCTAAGTGAAATGGTTTTGGAGGGAAAGATGTTGAGAAAATTGCACAGATGCAAAATTCATCATCATATGGGCAATGCCATAAACCTATTGGAAGGTATGCGATACATACTTTCAGACAAAAGAAATGTTTTAACAAAAAATTGGGATATTGTCCTTCCCCCCACCCACATTTTGCTATTTTCATCATCATCATTTGTACAATCTTAAGAGCCTTCAAACCAACTTTGAAAGCTATTGGATGAGTGCATGCTTTTAGAGAAATTATGTTTTGACCAAAAGAGAGAAAATTTGTCCAAAGAATTAACATACTACGCAATTTTTTTTCATCATCTAACTAATTACATGCATATGAGGTTATTCCTAAGAATCTGAAAAACAAATTTCAAAGCTGTCCGGGCTGACAAAAAGTTAGGACCAGTAATGCTCAAATTTTTTAATTTTTCACCATTTCAATTTTTCAAAGCTCATTAACATAGCACATCTTTTTTTGTCATAATCTTGATATCTGAATAAGTTGAGTTCTGAGATTTTTGACAAAATTGAGAAAAATCTTACAAATTTGCAAGATATAGAAATATTTGTTATTAGTAATCAATCTTTGAGAAATCATCTAAAAGCTATTGACCAAAGAAACTAATGATAATTTACCTCAAGACAAGGAGCCTTGAAAGGAGCAAAAATAGCAGTAAGTCCCATCATTATTAACACTGTCATCACAATTTGAACAAAAAAAATATCCAAATAAAAGCAATTGTTTCTCAGGAAAGTATGATGGCAATTACAGATCACCATCAACTTATAGACAAATTTAAGTCAATGGCAACGCCTCAGACAGAGCAAAAAAGTGGATTATTGGAGTGTTCACAATTAGTGTGAACATTCAATGATTGAAGTAAACTTGGATTTGTTTGAGAAGCAAGATTTAGAAAACTGCAATTATGTAGAAAGCATATCATAAGATGGAAATTACTCCTGTTGTCCAAGCTTGCTCTCAGTGTAAATCAAGCAGTTAAGTTCATATCATAGACCTGATGATAATTACATATCTTATATCTTACAAACCAATTAAGTTAAGAAAATGCCATCGCCTATAGAATGCCTCAAAGGATATCAAGATCATTTAAGTCACTGGTAAATGTCATCGATATCTGGTAATATGATTAAATATGCTAATGAATTTAATACCATAATCCTCGTGCAACATACTTTGACCAGCTGCTGCTTGCTTTTAAATGGACTTGCATTAAATGTGATTATAAAGGAATAAGGCCCCATAAAGACAGTTTATTCAGAATTATATTCTTGTATTTGATGAAAGTGCTGCATCTCAAATGTCAGGCCACTGCCATACACACACACTAAAAAATGTATCCCTGCATGTATCCATGATGAGGGAGAGAAAAAAAAAATCATTGACAACAAAGAACTGAGTGATGAAGTCAAGTCATGTATGTAGAACTGACAAATTTGTTGGATAGGGTATAAAATACAGCATGGAAAGTCTAAGGATAGAAGTGAAGAACCAAGGAAAGCAAATTTTTAGAACGGCCTCTTGGGCATACCAAATGTTCGCAAATTTTATCACGATCGTACTCTACCATATGGGGATTGAGGAGTACACAAACATGCTTTACTCACATATTATATTTTTATACTAGGCTTGTTTAATTGACCTAACAATACTCAACATGTCAACACCTTGTCGCATATTTAGCATTATTTTCTTTTTTTACAAAAACATATTATATTATTATATTCTTTACAAGTGAAAAAGTCTGTTAAACAAAAAGTACAACATGGAGGGCTAATGACCAGATAAATCTCCTCGTGTTTTCCTGGAATCTTGACTTTGTGAGTCAATGACAGCAGGTTTAAGCAGTATTCCCTTGAGCAACAGATCTAAACAGATTTCAAGTACAACATGGATGGCTTAGCCAGATAAATCTCCTTGCGTTTTCCTGGAATCTTGAATTTGGAAGACAATGGCAGTAGGTTTAAGGAGTATTCCCTCAAGCAACAGATCTCATCCTTTTAAATGTCATTATCCTTTGTCAATGATCAGAGAAGCCCCTCGAGGTTCAATTTCAAACTAGAGTCAGTGCACTGATAATCGTGCTTGCGCCATTTAGACATCTGAATTTTTTCCACTCTTTGGACAAAAATATATAAAATATATATATTATGAAATATATTGATGCAAATTTCAAATAATAGATGAACAAAGCTTCTGATTTAGATATTATCAGGCAAAATGGATGTTGATGTGTTTGTGAATAAATTATCTAACGGTACGGTAAAACCATGTGTTTTCATATCTTGTACTGCTGAAGTTTTTTAAATTTGCATTTTAAGATGGAGCCGCATGTTGCCAACACGGTTTTTTTCAAAGCAATATTATCTCATCAAAGATGACAAGGAAATCCCCTCATACTATATATTTTCAAAAAGCAATGAAGTGGGTGTATATTTGGGGTAAAAAACCTCAATTTCGGTATTAATGATAAAATTAATTTAAGCTAAAAACTTGACGCTATTTTCTGAAATCTAATATTTCACTTGAAAGAACAGTATATGTAGAAAAAATGATTATTTTATTTTGCATTATCTATCCTCATTCTAAAATGGCAAAGGTTGAAAGACCAATTAACACTCAAAAAAGTGATTAAAATCATGATTAGCAAAATTAAAAAGCGTCTTATTCAAAATGAAAGAACTTTATTGCCAAACAAAATAGCTGTTTAGTTATATAGAATTTGAAGAAGATAATGTGAAATTTTCAGAAAATCTGACCCAGCCAGAGCGGAGTTATTTCTTTGGAAATTTCGAAATTAGGAGGAAAAAGAGCCAGGAAATCTGGTGATTTGCATACATTTGCATAAATTAACACTTCTTTACCACGCAACTTATGACTGCTTGACAAGCTAAAGGGTGAACCCAATCAATATTTTAATCTTGGGTTAACACATTAATTAAAATTGAATTAATATTTGCAAAAAAGTGATTTTGAGCGAAATACGCTGTGTTGGGTGCAGTGCCCCTTAAAAGGCAAATGAAACTAAAATATTCAATAAGCAAATAAGCACCATAATGTGCAAAAGTTCATCATACATGCTTGATAAAATCCTATTTCCTGTCAGAAAATATGTATAGTTACATTATTTTTACTTCATGTGAAATCTTCTCCTTGAGAAATTAGGGGACATTTTCATTTCATGTGAGAACCCGACAGTTTTATTGTTTTGTTGCATATTGGGATTTGAAATATACTTTTAAGTGACAAATGCTTTTAAAGTTGGTAATAATCTCTTACCCCTTATATGCATGTAATTGGCAAATGTCAGATTACTAATTACAACTGGGTTTATTGTTATTACTGATTAGACAATTGCTGCATGCCTAATATTTTGAAGCTTCTGAAAACAAATAAAGTTTCCCAGAGTTTCAAAAGATTAAACAATTGCCTCGATGCTGACAAAAATTATACCTTTACCAAAACGTGATGCCACTGACCAATTAGCTTTTGAGTGTTGCAAAATTCCTACTTCATTTAAATATTTTTTTAAAATTAACATGAATGTACAAAAAAATTAGCAATTCGTGCTTTGCAGCTTTCCCCCCACTTTCAATCACCCTAGCCAGAATTGCAATGGTCTATCCCTCTAATGAAAGCATCACTGGACTATCAATTCCTAGGTATAGGGATGATTTTACTGGATACATGTATATGTTTCCATGTACCAGCACAAGTTTAGGTGATTCCAACCATTCTATATTAAAATTACTTGACATTTGAACAGAAATATTTGTGGTTGGAAAAGTGTTACAATATGCTACTCCATGTCAAGCCAGAGCCAACCTCAAACAACAGCTGCTATTGCTCCTCAGACAACAACAAGTGGTTTAACAATGGCCCTGTCAAGTGAATTTTAATACAACAATCTGTATGTTTCATGGAATTACACTCTCCAGGGACCTGCAGTCTCACACAAAATAGATTATGCTTCACCAATTAGCAATGCTGAATCACGAAGTAAATTCACACAACCATAATCACCATTGGTTTCAATTATGTCAAAAACGACATTAATTGTCAAAGATCGTAGATTCTAAAGATGAAAAGAATAAAAGGATAATCCCTTACCTTCATGCAGCATTCCATTGATATTGTTGCATTGAAGGCAGCATTGGTGCCACTTTAAATTGAAGGCTGATTCGTCACTCATTACAGCACATGAATTTTGTAATTTGCTATAATATAACCAAACATCTGTGATATTTCTGAAAGAAACAGAAATAATCATAACTTTGTGATTAATTATATATCTGTTTGTGTCAAATATCATCAATGAAAATGGCAATTGACTTTCATTTTTAGTTGCGCCAATCGCAATTGTTAGTTTGTTACTGTAGCAACACCCATCTAACATTTGCAGCTGCTGCCGACAGACATTTTGTCTTTGTATACTTGTTTCACGACAGCTGCTGGTTGTCTCACCCTTGGCATATCATTTTTATAGTTTCATTGAGGAATATTGGCGGTATCAAACTAACATTTTAACGATCCCATAGTAGAACTTTCAAAGCAAATATTTATTTTACATATTAATGAGAAGGTCTGACAACATCAAGAATCAGCCCTAAAACCTTGCAATATCATGATATTTGACTTCCATTCTTGAAGTTCATTTTCAGCAGAAACATAAGCTTTTTTTTAAATTGAAGTGGCATAATGTCTCTGTTGTACCCTTTGTTCTACATCATTTAAGCCACAGTCAATATTTGACTATGAAATTATGGGCTGATTGGGTAAAATTATGAAAAAAAATGATTATATCAGCTGGGTCATAGTGCAGCCCTCAGAATCTAACATTTCTAGCCATATGCATTTGTGAGTTTGAAGAGTCTGCATTCCCAAGGTGTGTTGTTATGCTAAATGAAACTATTTTCTGTGGAGATCACAGGAACCAATATGCTACCAACAGGTCCTAGGATGGTGGGAAGGGGTGTGCAGAGCAGATAAAACAACCTATATCCCAATCCTATAAAATCTTTTTCATTTTAGAACCCGATTTTAGACCTATATATAGACATGCCATAAATTTGCAAAGCATTTTCCTGCAGGCACAAGTGCACACATATATGTTCACCATGTTGATCATAACACTTTCAATGAAGTTGCAAACATGTGGCAATTATAAGCTTAAATTCACAGAAAACTGCAAAATATACTAAAACATGTGAGCATTTTCAGGCACAAGTGTTAAGCCCACCACAAATCTGTCATATTGCTGGGCAAAGCCATGATTTACTGGAAAACATTTTCGAAAAACAGGGGTTTCATTAAGATCTGGCAGCTGGCGAAATTGACCGCTTACTCCCACGATTTCGCCGGCTACTTTTTTGGAAAATTGGGACTCTTTCTTTGCTAAAATGTTTTTACCTTGTGAAATGGTTCTCCATACAGACGATCAGTGTTTTGATCATTCACTAATTAAGATCCAAGCAAAATTGGATGGTAAAATATCGACCATTGCATTGTGTTTAAAAGATTACAAAAGGACAATGTGTATAACCTTAAAATTAATGAAATGCTTAAAGGTAGTAAAAGCCATCAAATATAGGCATTGGGAACACAACTTTCCATTGCAATTATCTCAAGAGTTAATAAATTTCAGAACCTTATTAAATATATTGACAAGTTTGAAATTGAAGTGTACATTGGCAGTATGTTAACTGCAACTGGACAATGAAAAAAGCCTGAAAATTTCTCAAAATTTGCTTCTGCTCTTATTTCTTGAATGTGATTACTGTATGAGTATCATTCAACAGATCTGCAAACAGCAAGTTGCCGTAGAGACTTGAAAAAAAAAAAAATGAAAAAAGTGATATATCTGATTTTATAACCCAATGCATAAATTTATGATTGTGCCACTTCATGTCTCATCAAGTAAGAGAAAATTCTGTAGATTTCAAGAAGCATTGAGTAACAATGCTTGATATAAATTTATTGAGGAGAACATAATCATTATTATTACATTATAGTAGTCTTGAGAATGTAAGGAAGTCATATTGTAAAATTTGAAAATGAGAGAATTATACCATAGAAAAATGTATGTGTGACAGGGTTAATAAAATATTATAAATATATATTACACTTTAATGTTATATATGTCTGCCTTAAGATTGTGACTGCAAATTTCAGCAGATATGGGTATCAATTATTCTACATGTATATAGTTGTATTTTCTTATTTAGTAACACTGTGGCCAAGTCAATTAACTCTAATTGCCAAGTGTCGCCAACAGCACTTTATATTAAGTTGTGAAATTTCTTTCCTGTACTTTAGTTCCTCCCCAGCAGCAGCTTCATCAAGTGTTTGTTGAAGTTTGGATCTTTGAGTTTTGTAGTTTTTGCTGTACAGCACTCCCTGAGTGTATTGTTGAGCAATAAAGTAATATATTGCAAAAGTTCATTTCATATGATTGCCTTAATTGACACTAATTATGATGGCTATGATGACCGACAATATCAATATGCAAATTTAAATAACGGGCATGTCATGAAAAATTGTCATTTTTTTCCATGGTAAAACAGACATGTGTTGTAATATAAGATCAGGATTATGTGCTCTGCACACCCCATCCGTGACCACCCTAGGATCTGTTGGTAGCATTGGTTCTAAATGTCATCTCCACAGGACAATGGTGGTGCAGAAAAATGTGTCCTTAAGCTTGTACTATTTGCAGATAGCCAACATTTGAAGAAAAAATTGAAAAATCAAAAATGACTTTTTAATGTTAAGATCATTCAAATTTTATGTAACTTTGTTGACAACTAAGTGTTGAAAACTTTCTATATGTTTAATCCCTATCAATGTGAGATTTTGAATTTTATGCCTTGGACTCTTGGAGTGGGTGGTGTTTATATACCGCCATTAAGTTTGAATGAAATTGTATCAAATACACTAGTTTTTCACTCAGTTATACATTATCATGACAATTTGGAATCAATGTCAACCACGTCTTGTATGAAGGAATTCCAGCTGACATCACAAAAAGTTGAAAACAATGTTCACAATTAGGTAAATTAAAGTATTAAACTCAGGAATCAGGGGTCTCCCGAATTGATAATCTCCAAGGAATTATGGACAAATCCATTCACAAAGCCATATGGAAATTTCAGTGAAACAATCACCCAATTCAGTATGGGTGTGACTATAATCGGGAAAATGTTTTCCTCATATATAATCTCAAAGTTCCCACATGAAAACAAGTATTTGATTTACAAAAGCACGACATTTTCACTTCCATATACTTCTTTTCTTAGAAGGCCTATCAGAGTCATCAATCGTTATCGATGACGCAATTATTTTCTGGAAATAAACCCCTAGGAATTTTCAATAATTTTGCTGCCATCAATGGCGGACATTACAGAGCAGTTCTAAAAATAGCAGATGATGTCATAATTCTGTAATTTTGTGACAAATCGAAGGTTGGGCCATTTTAGTTGGCTTCCTTAACCAAGTGACCTTTTCCAACCAATCGAAATTGACAAAAAGTTCTGTCTGGGAAAAGGATTATTGCATGCCTATACTGCAATTTAATTATTACATACCCATGTTCATGAAGCTGTCAGTATTTGACGACACAGTCACAGCAAAATGAAAGAACATTTATCCAGTTTGCTTGACAAGACGCCCACGTGAAAATGTGCTTTTCTAGGAATTTTGCCAATGTGAGGCATTATTCCTGGAATTTCCCTTCAACCTCTGCAAACGTGCATGCATAATAAAGTACTTGATCTGCATGGGACATATTAAAACCAGTTCTGTCATGGGATTACAAATTTTCATTTTCAGGGTAAGTTAAAATGATTATCTCATCCTTTATCAAGCTCAGGCATACACACTCAACAAATCCAAATCGATAAGAGCCTGTAAGATAAGTGATAGGGAGCCCTCGCATGGCGACGTCTCACTTAAATCCCTGTGAGCATTATTATGACAGATCATTTCCTTGAATTCACCAAAACACATCTATGAGCTCTGCTTCACAGAAGCTAGTTAAATAAAATCACAAAGAGTTAATTAACATGTAACCCTTTTCCTGCCAAGTCCATATTTCACCATCAGGTCAAGATGGTTAAAATTAATGAAACACAACGTATTCCATATGATGTATTTTAACATAATACTGTACATTTGAAGGCTGTTGAAAACATAATACTGTAAACTTGATTTTTTTTGGACAAAAGATGCTATAACATACCAAGCCAAGTGGGTGAAAATACGTCATGTTTTGGCTCAATACTGCTTTTTACTGACTCAGCTGATTGGGAAGTGATACAGTTATTACTGTCTGGCAGGAAAAGGGTTAATTAACATGTAAAAATACAGACAGGACCCCCTGTACATATGACATTATACTATCATAATTGCAAATATTCCCTGTGTGATCATGCCAGCCCTTAAGTGTTGTCAGCATTTGATTTGTTTACATAGTTACAAGTGGGTAAACTAATTGTGATTGTAATTTTTTTTCAATAAATGATTTGCCAGTGATTTATGGGAGGAAGAGCAGAGTTCTGTAATTCAATAAGAATATTACAAATGAGAGGTTGAATGTAATTGGGGTAATATAATCTATAATATGTGCATGTGTGGCTATCAATGTGTTAAATGTAAAGCGAGCTTTGGAGGCATCTGAGACCAAAATAGAAGCATTATGTAACAGATACAATTTCTTTATGTTAGAGTACGTTCAAGTTAGGTTGTCTTGCCAACACTTTGTCATTATTAGCTTGTTAATATGCGCGCGTGAGCAATTTCAATTTGGAGAGAACTGTTTTTTAACCTCATATCAAATGTACATTATATATTCTGACAGCTTGTCTGGCATATCTAATTCAAGACATTGAAGATGTTAACCTTGACGGGGGGGGGGGGGGGGGGGGGGGGGGGGGGGGGGGGGGATTAGCTTTTAACTGTTAATTTAGATCTGTGGACCAGTGGTTGTCAGGGTTACCAGCATAAGATTATGACATCAAGCAGTATTAATACTGAAAATGATGAAAGTGAAAGCAACTCTGTTTTACATGTATTTGACTTATTTGGCACACATACATATATATATATATATATATATATATATATATATATATATATATATATATATATATATATATATATATATATATATATATATATATATATATATATATATATATATATATTTGTATATTTATATTTGTATATATATACATACATATATACATGTATATTTACACATACACAGTTGTCCTCGTGGGAAATTACAGTACTTGCTGCTAGAGCAGAGCGTTATAAATAGTGTAATTAATAATAACACAAAATTGCTTCAAGTACATTGAAAATACATTGAAGATGACTGACCAACTGAAGATTGCATGATGCATGAAACAAAAGTAAAATATATATATATATATATATATATATATATATATATATATATATATATATATATATATATATATATATACGGATAGTTTTCAATCGGATTCGAACCCACAACATACAGCATCAGTCGCCTAGCTGAGAGGCCTGAGACAGAACCAGTCGGCTAAATCTCCACTCCCAAAAAAGAGTGGTTCAATAGCCGGCTAAGTTGTTACATTTTTCTGACTGAGACCTTTCAACACGTTGTAGAGTTCGTGAAGCACTCACGCACGCATGCTCACTATCATACATCGCACATACACACTTTATCGAAGCGAAATATATATATATATATAATTTACATCAACTTGACACCCATGTAAACCCACCTTTATATTCAAGAATAATAAGATTTTCAAACTCAGAGATAATGTGTGTCGTGTGTAATAAAATGTAAGGCAAGCTACTGCATTATAATGCTGCAGCTCGACATACACATAGGCTCGAGCCATTATAATGATTATCTAATCATGGATATTTCAAGCAAACATTGCTACCGACACATCCTGCTCTCAGACTCCCCAATATTCTTATGAAGTTTTCATGGCACTTTATAATATGATTGAACCCCTTTGTATATAAGTGTAACTGTGAGTCAAAGATGGGTCATTAAATGTTCTCTGGACTCATATGGTCAAAGATGAATACAATCCCTGCATGGCAAAATATGTTGTGGAAAATCTTTTTTCCACCTTTGTTTATACCAAATTTTGGTTCACAAAAAGAAATGGAATGCTATTCTGACCACCCCACCAAATATTTAATTGCTCATCCCTTACTGAATTGTATTGGAATCGTTTTTAAAAGCTGCTAATGCTGCTATGAATTTTGGCCTGGCTTCAAACAGGAACTTAAAAAAAATATTAATTGCACTATCCCTGCACGCTCATACAAACTAAAGTGACTGACTATAAATTGTACTGCAGGGCCAGTACACTGTGTATCAAATTTCATTTACCATAATTTAGAAAAGGTTTGCTGAGCTTAAGACGGAGTCTGAAAAATAAATAAGTGGAGCATAACTTTGATGTGCAACAGGCAACCATTTGCAGAGGACAAGGATTTATTGGGCTGTAATGTTATACTTTAGTGCACGTCTCTCAGAGTTGAGTCAAATATAAAGTTATATTTTGCCCACGATTATCAGAATTGTTCTTGACCAATATTAACCAATATATTATAGCTTTGTCAATACCAGTGAATTTTGTGACGTCATATCCATACATTATTACTGATAATGTATTCCATTATTCAGCATTGCGGCCCCACAGCGAGCAAGTTTTTTTTTTTAAAACGAAAAAAGGACTGCGCATTTAAAAGGAGGGAAAATATCGGATAAATCATGTAATACACAATACTATAAATCTTGATAATGGTGCACAATATTGATAATAATATCTTACTGTACGATTTATCACATTTTTTTGAGTCCTCACGCACGCACTTGTCGTCTGTCTGGCTGGCGCTCAGCATATGCAGTCCCCGTCCGATACGCTCTGGTTGTACTACTACGTTTGTTTATAACATGGTTCGCTTCGTTGCCGTATAGGTGAAACAGAACTCAGTACGTTTGCAAACTCCTAGACGATACTGGGTTTGACACATGGCATATTATGTATGTCAGTGGCCATGTAAACGATGCAAGCGTGAAAGGCTACTCGAACCAGCCGTAAACGGGCCAACAACGCGACGGCAGCTTGCTGTCATCAACCTTGACCGGAAGTGTCTACGGATATACTACGGAGCCATTCAAAGTCTCGGTCCAAGGTCAGCTACTACCAACAATCATCTCGGCCACCTAATTCTGATGCACTGACTGTAATCGGAGACAACTTTCATTCATCGTTTTTTTCTCCATGTCTGTGATTTTACCTTGCCTTGTTCTCGATATCACGACGGTACCGAAACCCTCCAGTAATAGTATGTTTGTAAACTGTACCTTTCAAGCACCCGTTTACGTCAAGTTCTGTCGATCGCCGAAATAAAATAGCTCTTCTCAAGAAGCCATCGAAAATTAAATTTATAGACACAATTATTATTGAAATATAAACATTTGAATAACAATGTTTGACTCTGTTGATATCGTTTGCAATGAATGTTGTACTACTAGCGACATAATAATGATCGTATTGATCAGCTGATACCATGGCATGCAGCTCGCTGATCATACTGATGTCGATGCATGAACATTCCGTTTTCTTCATCTCTGGCATTTCACCGTGTCGACTTTTTGAATGGCATGATATTTAAAGGTGATGTTTCAAGTTTGATATAGACGGTAGGGATGCGGTTACTTTTCATTTCCTTCCAAAATACATCGTTTTTCAATTCAAAATGAACCGTGAAAGTGCTGGTTATTTTTTTTGTGCTGAACGTGCGTGTTCAGTGCAGTGCACTATGCAGCCGATCATGCTGGACGACGATCACTGGCTTCAAACTCAGTTAAATTTCCTTTTTTATTCGTTTTCTACAACTACAAATTCACTGGCATTGCCAAAACTATAAAATAATAGCAATAATGCACCCCCTCCCGGCCCATAATGGACTCAAGCAAACTTTGCACTCCATAATGTACTCGGCTTCGCCTCGTACATTATGTCGTGCAAAGTTTGCTTTCGTCCATTATGGGCCGGGAGGGGGTGCATTATGCTTAAATATTGCTTCTCCATTTCTTGAATTTGTCAATACCAATTTTAACTCTAGTAACCATAGAGATGTGTGTGCATGTCCTTTATAAATCTGTACCATGTACTTCCCCTCTCTCTACATACATTATTGCCAGCTTATTCAAACACTTTGCCAGATCATGAAGCTACCGAAATGTCACATAGCTATTAGTTCAAGGTGAAGGATGTATAATTCATGAATGTATATTTCTCTAGGTGTAATTCTGAATCTGCACCAGGGGCAATATCGCTAAGGGACATTAGGAATTCACAACCCCCGAATCTTGACCTAGTTAAAGTACAAAGCCTTGAGTTGCCTTTATGACGACATACTGGAAAGTTCACCTCAGATATCAAACTGGTGTCTGAAATATAATTTCTCCTTGTTGTCACTGTGATTTAAGACTGAAAGTTTATTGAACTTCAATTGTGTGATTTTTTGTTGACGTTTGTTGGAAAAATATCTGCAAAATTATCAACAAGGATTCAGTTTAAGGGATTGACAATTTTTTTTTTAACAATTATAGTCAAACATATGAAAATATGGGGAGCAACAATTGATTATTAAAAAATGTTTGTCAGCACTGCATTTTTACCTTTCTGGTAAAAAAATATATGGAATGCTGTGTGAAAACTGAAAATCTGAAGAGAGAAATTGCTGTAATAATTTTTGCTGTCTTGCTGTTTTTTTTGCTAACTAATATTCATCGGCTGTCAAACAAAAAAATTTGGGGGAACTCAAGGAAAACAATTATGCATGTTGAGTAGATTCTAAAAAAGAAATTATCAACACAAAAATTTGGATTTGGATTTCTGACCACTAGGCTCTTTTCCAAGATTTAACCCTTTTCCTGCCAAGTCCATATTTCACCATCAGGTCAAGATGGTTAAAATTAATGAAACACAACATATTCCATATGATGTATTTTAACATAATACTGTACATTTGAAGGCTGTTGAAAACATAATATTGTAAAGTTGATTTTTTTTGGACAAAAGATGCTATAACATACCAAGCCAAGTGGGTGAAAATACGTCATGTTTTGGCTCAATACCGCTTTTTACTGACTTGGCTGATGGGGAAAGTGATACAGTTATTACTGTCTGGCAGAAAAGATTTAATGTGGCATATTTGAAATATACAGTCTTAGCTACAATTTAAGAGGGTAATATTATTGTCTGAAAAAATGACAGGGCAGTAGGAAAGGCATTACATGGACACACGGGCTCTTTAGTTATCATATGCGAGCATGACATTATTTGGAAAGTCAAGATCTCTAAAAAGACACGAAAATATATATATTTTAGGCAATTCTCTCAGTACATGAGGAGAGTTTAGTATAACGACATCTGGTTTTAATAGGTGATGCTTAATTTATGCCAAGTCATATATCACAATTCAATGCATGCTATTTTTCGCATTATGATTATAAAATCAAATGGTTTGAAATCACACCAACTGCACAAAGTTGAAGGACTTGACTTTAAATTTGTATGGCATCATGGAGTGTCACAATAGGCTCTGATGATTGGAATCCACTGCACTGATTTTGTCACTGGCTAATACATCTTTGCTTTTGAATATGATCAGGAAGCAAAAACAAAACTAACAGTACAAATGCGGAAATCTGCACAATAAGCAAATGAACAAAAAAAGTGAAACCACTTACATTCAAGATGGACAGCTTAACTGGCATTTCCATGACTGAATCAATGGTTTGTTCCAGGTTCCACAAGAATTTTACCCTCTTCAAGTGCAGCATAGCAAAACTTTATGGAACAATAAAAATAATGATAATGATAACAAATACACTGCAGACAGATATACAGACCTTGTACACTTAATGATTATCACTTTGAAATACCAGGGAAAACGTTTTTCATGGTCATGAAAATGTGGCATAATATCTTTGGATATTATTTAAGTTCATCATAAGAATACAACGTCAGCTCATCTTCATATTAGGTGAACAGTTTAGCGTCAATTCCATGTGAAAAGAACAACAATGATACTTGAATGTACCTCAAGTTCTATACGTTGTACCTTTCGATGCAATAATAATATAGTAATAATAATAATAAAAGCTTTATTACACTATTATATTATATGTGAATAGAGTATGGTAAAAAACCAGTAACAACATTAATGATGTCAGAAATAGTTATAAAACTAATAAAATATAAAACGGAAGGTGAAAAAACAGTATTTTTTTATAGAACAAGTTGAGTTTCTTGTTCTACTGTCAAATTGTTTCAAACTGCCTCACCAGGTGCTCAACTTGTTGATAGCCAAATTTCAGTCAGTGGATGAGAATTCGCTTGCCGTCAATACCAATATTGCTTACAATATTGTACATAATTCAGTCTGTTAGCATTTAATGCTAACATTTTGTATTTCAACATGTGGTTTTTGCCAATTCAAAATGACTGATTTTCTGTAGAATTGCTAAATTCAACGGCGTCATGAAATAGTCACGGTACATGTGTGCATCAGCACTTTAAAACTACATCTGTCTTCTCCCACATCAGGTACAGATCTTGTTTTCAAAAAGTTGGTTTTCTTTTCTTTTTGTTTCTTCAATATACTTTTTTAAAAGAATATTTTGACAAGATTTCTATTGAACAAAATAAAGATATAAAAGGCAAAAGTTTTCTCATTCTCCTATTCATGAAGAAAAAAAGTGGCGCGGTTTTAGAGATCAAACAGCGTAAAAATTACTCTTCCTGTTATTGTGACCAAACTGCTTTCAGTGGGTTGGTTATGTTTGTTTCTACCCATAGAATCTCAGAGTCGACTGCGCGATAAATATTGATGAAACAAGAAATTGCTACCATATATGGCACTCCAGGCGCTTCCCGTGTACTCCCTTGCACTTTCAGTAAGAGGTCAGAATTTGTTGCCGAAAACAATTCAGTTACGGGTGGACCATTTGATATCCTTGGGGGAGGGGGGTCTGGAAGATTAATGAAACGAAGCCGCATTATTTTTTCTTTACCTGATCCATTGTACATTTTTTTTTACTCTCCCGCTTTTTTTGTCAAGCCTTCTCTGGCTGAGTTTTTTTATTGAATCCTTTTTTTGAAAATCATCCAAACCCCAACCCCCAACCCCCCCACCCCCCGAAGGATATTAAATTGTCCACTCCTTTATATTACAGTGTTAAGACTGAAGGATAACATACCTCTAGAAAGTTATGCAGTCAAATTAAAAAGTCTTCTTTTCAAGTAGTACCGGTATACACTTCTCAGTATTTATCCCTGGTATGCACCAGTTTGTTTCAATGTATTTTTTCCCTGAAAACGAAAACACTGAACAAAATAAAGAAAGAAACACAATTTGGTCAATGTAAATACCATGTGAACCATCACAAGCACATGAGATACGACTAAAAGTTTATATGCACAGTTTGACCGGAAATTTACCGCAACATGAAAATATACTTTTGGAAAAAAGTCTAAATTTTTTCAAAATGATTGACTCTTTCATTTCTTCCTTTGATTGACCTAAAAAAAACACTTTTAATTTTAATAGTAACTCTGCTGTTATCCCCTGGCAAACTTATAAAAGGTGTCATCTTTCTTGGGAAAAAATTACTGTATTCTGCTTCCAGATGACGTGGAAGCTTGCACACATTAGTTTAAGTTACACATGCGGTGGGTGAGCTTGCCAGATGTTTACTAATACTCAGAAAGCACTTAACAAACCGGATCATGCATACCTGACCTGGTTGCAATCTGTTGTATGCTGATTACAGTTTGAATCGCTTGTACTGTTTAGATATCACAATGTGAGCTCTGTTGAGTGTTAAGTGGTTTGGTATTTTTGTTAAATCATATCATATTGAATCATATCCTAGGAATGCGATCAACCTGACAGGCATAATTCACACTAATCAAGGATGAACATTACTATGCAAGCTCTCTCTGGTATGTTGTGTACGTGTCAAAGTACAGCTTTTCTATAAGGAAATATTATTTTGATAGATCTGAATAATGTTTATACATTTTATAGGTGGCAACTGAGGCACTTTTTATTTTGTCCTGTGTGTACTGTTGAGATGGATGAGAAACATCCATTTAGTCTTTAACTGCAATGTCTTTTAGTATAATCAAAATGGAAAACCCGTTGATGTTCAAAAACCGATTATGACCTACATCAATGCACAATCCATGAAAAATATGGACAGTTGAAAACAGATCTAACACCTGCCAGTTCTAAGTGGATGTAATTTGAAAGCAATATGAATACAATGCTGTTTCAAAAAAACCCAAATTACTTTTTTTAACATATATACTTAATAAAGTTTCAACTTTTGGCCAATACTGACACAAGTATACATAACAAAATCAGATAAATAGAAAAGTCTTGCATAATTGTTTCAGAGACCGCAGTATAATATAATCTTTTAAGCGATGGAAAATTTTTTATAAGCCTGGTCGGTGTGTTTACAATGATGGCCCTGGTAGCCATGTTGGTTATGTTTGGGACAGTACTCGGATTGTGATCAGGAAAATGGAGCCACATGCATATTGGGGGAGCTAAAGACTCGGGACCTGGGAATTCCAGAATCAGGCTTACCATAATCTGTGTGCATCGTTGAGTGCTCATTAATATTCAAACTTTTTGACCAATCAGAAAAGTGCACATGTTGCAACCTTCATTAGCATACTCATAAATATTGAATATCATGGATCATAAGTTGTTGCCAGTGTACTGGGCACTAGATGGCATACAAGGCATTGAAACTATGTAAAATGTAAATTTAACTGAACTTTGACATGTACTGCCCACTGCTCCGAGTTTCAGTTTAATGATCTTGAGGCCATTAAGTGTTGTTGGATACCACAGAATGGAAACCACAACAAAGTAGGTCAGTGGTAGTAGCCAGAATAGCTTATTTGTACAAACAAATAATCACACCATCAGGGGTCGAGACTTTGCAAGCTAAGTATCTGAAATTTCCTGTCCTCGATCTTTTTAACAGTGGATTATTGTTGGACTGCACATTGGCATCACAAGGAAATATATAGGCGTGAGGAGTAGAAGAAAAATATTATTTTCATAATTATTAAAAAATGATATAATTATCAAATATTGATAGCAGTGGCAATAAATTTATGTTGGCAAGCTTCCTTTCTGTTTAGCAACACTCGATAAAGTCACTGAACCTGTATAAACCACTGGCCAATAATACTAACCGTTGGTTATAATGATTATATCATGAAGATATTTTTGTGAATTGCGAGAATAATATCATATTTCTCTATAGACTCCTGGTTCATCTGTGTGGTATCTTAAATGGTGTGAGAGATTATTGCAAAGTGACACCAGGATGTAACACAAACAATTTGCACTGTAACTCTTCTATTCAGGTTTTGAAAATTTCAAAGTGAAACCTGAAACCAAAACTGTGCGCAGACTCATGTTTTTCAATTAATCCACCCCCTCCCCCGCCCCACCCCCAACCTCCCTCCCCACTGGTAACCAAACTTATAGAAATAGATTGAAAGGCCAACCTTTTAACTTCAACATTAAAAAATATCCAGAACCCGCGGCTTTCCAGTGAATACACATCAATAAAATACCATGCTTCCCTTACCATTAGACTGATGCACAAACATCACATAGTGAAACTAAAATCGATGTGTATTCATTTTGATCTTATACGCAACACCTCAGCGACAATACACACATGCCCTCTCGGACATCTTCAACGCCAAAGTCCCTTCAACATTGTACATGTAAGGCTGTTGTCCATTAACACAGTAGGCGTTGCTTTCCCTGGGTATAGTCTGAGATCTTGTTTCTCATAGTTAATCGATTGTTTGTGATCGGTCAGAACTCACAATATAGTCCTCAGCACTTTTTCACCTGTCAAAGACGTGTAATTCAATTCAATTCAATAGAACTTTATTTATCCCAAACACGGGCAATTAAAAGCATGGCTCAAATACAACATCAAAAATATATAGTAAAATAATTTACAAAATGGTAGGAGATGCAGGACTATATAAAAAAAACAGTTTAGGAATCATTTAAAAGCCGCACAGCGGTTGGAATGAATGACAACTTGCACCGGTTTGACCTGCAAGCCGGGTATCTAAAACGCCGACCAGAGGGAAGTGTGTCGAATTCTGCTGATAAAATATGATCACTAGACAAAAGAATTGAGCAGGCTTTCCTGAGTACTTGCTGATTATGAAACGTAGAAAGACTTCTCTGGGGTATACCAATTAGTTTTGAGCTAAGTGAAACAATTCTATCAAGTGAAGTTTTGTTTTTAACAGACAGATTTTGATACCAACAAATGAATGAAAATGAAATAACACTTTCAATGTAAGATTTATAAAAAAGAGATAAAATTTGTCTATCAACCATGAATGAACGCAGTTTCTTTAAAAAAGTGCACATGCAGTCAAAACCACTCCATGTAAAGTTATTGCAATTTTTTTGACTGCAAATCCTCAACTTGTTTCAGAGTTCATATTAAAAGCACTTGCACACACATACTTGCAATCCCTACATAAATACTGCTAGTGTAGTTCAGGGGATTGATAGGAAAACAACGGAGAACCTTACCAAATAAAGGTTTAAAAAAGAAAACAGCTGATTTTAGGATTAAATTAAGGGTCCAGAAAAGATCTCTGACTGAAAATATAATGCTTTTATATCAAGAAATAAAAAATTCTCAGATCAATATATTGTCAAAGACACAACTTGCTGCAAGCATATTACGGAAGAGGTGAATTAGCCAGCAGCCAAGCCAATGAAATGTAGACCACTTGGAATATACCGTTACAATTGATTGATTGATTGACAACTTGTTTACCCGCATATATAAATAATCAGCCACAGAGTTGACCTATAACCCTATTGATATTGGTAACATGATGTCATTTTACAAAAATGTCAGACGCATTTCACGCGAGCTTGGAACAGTCACATAAGAACTGAAACTAACAAAACTTCATTTCCATGAAAAACGCTTGACAGTACATTGTCACAAAGATCACAAAAGTTGAGGGAGAAAAGTTAAATGTGTTCCTGAAAATTTTTTGAGATGTGGAAGTGTACATTACAAATTTAATGATTTTTTTTTCAAATTTGGAGTGAGCAATCATTGCAGGGGGAACAACTGTATCTAAACTTCCAAAAACTGGTTGTGTGCCAACAAACAGACACATTGGTATAAATAGGATGAAACGCTTCAGAATTTCTATAGACAAATAAAAAGTTCCTTGGATTTTTTTGCAAAGCTATAGAAGCAACATAAACGCCCTGTTGCAGTATTGTCTTTTAAACATTTACAAGGTGGGGGTTTTAGATTTGTACTTTTTCATTTTACTTTGACCCCATAGAGTCTTTACTCAGTCCAAACAAATTTTACACAATGGTCTCACAAAACTGTACTTTGATCCATTGAAAAACGATCCAAATTGGTTTAATAGAAGCAGATATTCCAAGAAACAATTACATTTTTTTTCCTTGAATTAAAGGGAATAGTTCAAGCAGACATATCATTTTCCAATCTATCAAAAGATTTGTGTGTGTATAATGGTATAATGTTGCGATGGCAAGAATAATGTTGAAACCAAGTCACTTATTAAGAGAAAAAACTTAATACAGTCGAGTCGAACCTGAGTGTATAGTAACGATTGATCAGAAAATTTCCCAGCCAATATCTATGATGCCTGGGAATTTGGATCACCCTGGCTGCAAGTTAATTGAAATATGCTGTCTTTATTGCGTTTAATCTCAGTGTTTTGAAGAAATGAAAACTATGGTAAAGTGAATTTGATGGATAATGCTGTTAACATTTGTTTCCTTGAAAGTGTGATAAGTCTTGTGGATAGAAAAGTCAAATTCTTGAGGATTTTTGGAGGTGGGTAATTAAGAATTGAACAGGCAGCCATATTTCAAAATGTATTAGCAAAACAGCAAGACTTAGTGCTGTACGGTAATAAATAGTGAGATAGCAACTTAGCCGAGTACTTGCTTGACAATTATACAGAGATTGTGAAAGTATGGAAATGTCTGCTGTTAAAAAGACTTAGGAAATCCACAACTTTTGATGACTTTTTTCACTTCTTTGTTTGCAAATTATAAGTTCTTGTTCTAATGCCAAAAGCAAGTTGAAACCGTAGTGTGTCAGCGACAGTGTCTGTGTTATGCAAAATGCACTCTTATTGTTTACATTTGAATTCTAATCTGGACCAGAATTCACTTGTAAACAACAACAGTGCAGTCTGCACACATGCAAGCTGAGTTGACAACTGTGTATCTCAATATGCTTTTGGGATTTGAATTTAAAGAAACTGTATGAACTTTATTAATTAAAAGACAAAAATGGTGCAAAAATGATCAAAAAATGAAATTTACTGACCCTTTAACCCTTATGTGCAGCTGTAATTTTTCCCACCAAAAGTTTACTGCCGCATTTACCAATTTCTATGAAAAATTTTGATAATTTTGGACCAAATGGACATCACATATCATTGGCTACAGTTTTTAGTCCCCACGGACACCGTTCGGGGGGGACTTATAGGTTTTGTCATGTCCGTGCGTCCGTCCGTGCGTCCGTCCGTCCGTTCACTCAGATATCTCAGAGATGCCCAAGTCAATTTCTTTCAAACTTTGCAAAAGAATAGCTACCTCATACAGATGCACGTCGATTTGTTTCACAATGCGATCAAATTTGGCTGTGTTAGAGGACTTTTTAGTTTACATCTCCATAGACTCCCATGTATAAGGCAGCTCTCCATAGACTCCAATGTATAAGGCCAAGAAAAAGAAAAATTTAGTTTCTCATCGTATTCATATTGCAAATAGGATGCAGTGACACAGCTTTTAGTCCCTACAAATAAAGTCCAGGGGGCTTATAGATTGGGACATGTCAGTCCGAGAGTCCATCCGTGAGTCCATCCGTTCATGCAGATATCTCAGACACTTTGACAAAATGTCATGTGACCTTGGTGACCTTTGACCTCAAATATACATATTTGTCCATAACTCGGTAACCACAAGTTCTACACCCTTCATATTTGGTATGATGGGACACCTTATGACGCCACATATTGTACCTCATTAATTATGCACATATCTAATTTTGAGCAAGCTAGAGATCTGATTTTTGGTATATAGGGATAACTTAGCAATACAATTTTTTGAAAAAATGTCACGTGACCTTGGTGACCTTTTGGTATATAGGGATAACTATAGGATAGAAATTTTTTGACAAAATGTCATGTGACCTCGATAACCTTTTACATTAAATATACGTTTATGTCAATAAATAAGTAACCACAAGTGCTTGATTATGTCCTTTGTATAGGATGGGAGTCCTTATGACAACGCACGCTTCACCTCATTAATTATGCACATATCTAATTCTAGGCAAGCGAATAGAGCTGGAGGTCTGATTTTTGGCATATAGGGATTAATTAGCAATACAATTTTTTTTCCAAATGTCACGTGACCTTTATGACCTTTGACCTTGATTATACATATATATGCATAACTAAGTAACCACAAGTTCGATACGCTTCAATTTTGATAGGATATTAGACCTTAAGATGTCACATCTTGTACCTGACATTTATTTTGCACATATGTATTTCTTGGCTGGCCAATACAGCTAGAGGTCTGATCTTTTTTCCCAATTTAGAACCATAACGTAGACATGCCTCTTGTTATACATTGGGAAAAATGACATAAACCTAATAAGTGCCCATAGATCTGAACACATACACTTGAGTGAAACTTCTTAATGACCACATTTCCCTGCCCCATCAAGACTAATACTCCTATTACGAGTGGGGACTATGTCATTGTCAATGACTTGTTTATCAAAACTTTAGCAAAATTGATTAGGTAATATTTTATAAAGGTGATAAATATTGACTTCAACGCTCAAAAGGTTATTTCAGTCCACCGATATCACTGGTGTATCTATATAAAAACAACTGCAGTAGCCATACTGCAATGATGAAGAGGAACATACACACCAACAAAAACAAACATAAGCAAGTAAAACAGACAAATATAAAAGACAAATTCAATAAATAAACAAATATACATACATACATACATACATACATACATACATACATACATACATAGTTACATACATACAAAAAGATAAACAAATACAAATAAGTACATAAGCCAAAAGATGACCAAAACAAATAAACAAACCAACAACAATTAGATATATGTATATTTTTATTTATTTGTGTATATGTTTGTTTATTTTGTTGCTTGTTTGTTTGTTTATCCTAGCTTCCAAGTTTGTAGGTTAGGAAAACATCTGCGCCTGTTTTAACACAGGAGCTAACTGTGACACCAAAATTTATGGTTATAATCAATAATGGTTATCTAAGCCAACCTCAGCTTACAGTATTATTTGCAACACACAGTTGGCATCAACAGGTCAATATAATTGAGTTCTAACAAAGTAACATGATTCAGATGTAAGGCTTTTGTTCATTAGCTTCCTATTTGCTCCCTCTATTAAATGCAATGATCATTTTAGGTCGACAAGGACATAAAATGAGTAACATGATTATCCTGTACATATATTATTAAAATCAGTCTCAGACTCTGAAAGTGCTTCATGATTTTCATGCTGCAGTCAGCACACGTACATAAGCAAATTTAACCTGGGTATTTTCCAAGTTCATGATTTCTGAATCTTTTATAAGATAATTGGTTTGAATTCGGAACTTCGAGACACTTAATTTTTTTCTCAACCAATATTGAAAACATCACCAAAAAAATTAACAACAGGAATCTATGTGCATGCACCATGACTGCCTCCAACCTCTGCAGTACATTCCTTTCAGCGGCATGCAATGACATTAACATAAAATATGGAAATTTCACTTCTACTGCATGCAATGATAAACCTCCTTAATGTCATACATGAATGAATCCATTTATCAAAAATCAAAAGCTGCCGTATGTGAGCACCTAGCTAGTACACTATCATGCATTTAGCACGTCTGCCATCTTACTCTATTTACGTATACAGATTGTGTCTTCATGATCATACTGATGTATCAGAGCGTTCACTTGAACAGCACACGTATTCATGTGATTTCGCTGAGACTATTTCCCAGAAATCCTGGTACCTGAGGCAAGCAAATAGCATATAATAAGGGCAGTAGCCTTGCACTTTCTTATCCTGTCACGGCCGGCTGAGGGGGAGATTCCTGGAATATAGTTACCTTTTTTCCCTTTTCACTGGAAAAGCCTTGTTTATTTAATAAGATCACATATTTCACGATTGAATGCTGAAAAAAGCCATCATCAGGTTTCCACGCACCACCCACATTGTATCCTATGATGAACCTAGAATTTGATGTGCATATATAGATATTTTTCAATCATTGACGTCTGTATTAGATTTATATTTCTCATGCACATAAACTGCCGTCATTTCTCTGAAAGAAAAATGACGAATTTTAGATGTAGTTGTGCAACTACAAATAGAAATTAATATCTGCAAGATTTTGAATTCTGGGAAATGGCCATCAGCATGCAGGCTTCACTACTGTCATGATAGTAAAAGTCCACGTTTCGGTTTATTTTCTCGTGAAAGACTGCTCAAATTCTGACCGGCTGATAAGGCCAAGAAAAATAAAAAGTTTGTTTCTCATCCTCACGCGCGTCAATTCAGACCCGCCGCATCAACCTTTTTTTCTTTTCTGTTCATGAGAAAATAAAATGAAAATAAAACTAAGCACAAAAATACGTGACAATAGTGCATAACACAGTGCTGTATAAAACACAACTGTAAACAAAATAACTGGCACTAACATTTCATTCAGAACTGTACACGTATGTCACTCTTATATTAAGCTTTCAAAACTCTGCATTGCTGCACTAAATGTCAAACCGCAGAACTGTTGCTATACAAAAATACTACAGCAACACTGCTGTGCGTTTATTTCTGCGTGCATTCCTATGTTGTTTAGATGTTTTTTGCGCATTTTTGTTGGTTGAAGAATAAAAAAAAATTGAGAGAAAAAAACCCGTGTCACCGCATCATTTTGCAATATGTCTAGGATGAGAAATAAACTTTTTATTTTTCATGGCCTAACAGCAATTTTCTAGAATTTATTTTCTCCAATGATATTAAAAGATATCATTTGCGTACCTTTGAGTCTGAAATTCCCAGAAAACTATTCTTTGCACTGGACTGCAATTTCGGTTTCGATGAATATGAAAGTGTCTGATTTAATTCTAAAGCAAACAAACAATATGCGTTTAGTGTGCTACAGCCTGTCATGTGCCTTGCAATTATGTAGATTCTGTAGGAGATGGTGAAAAAATGTCCCAATTAGTTTAAACTTAGCTACAATATAACCATATTTCATGGAAAATTCTTACTTTAATACTAGTACTAAGACTGCAAAGTTTGTGCGCATTTTTCTCAACCGGTCAACATTTTCATCAAATTATCATTTTTTACTCAAGCTACTACTTACAGCAAAAACAGGATCATGATGAGACCTAGCCACAACGGAATCCATGAATCCTGTTAAACAAAAAACAAACACATACACAAAAATAGAGATGTAATTCTGACACGTGTCGGTAATGTTTACAATTATATCCAGAGAATTTAGAAGTTCTGAAGTTTGAGGAAAAGAGGCAGTAAAGGAAAATCTGTACATAATGATATAGGATTTATGTTTTGTCTGCTAAAAAATGTAAAATCTCTGTGATATTCGTTTGGATTTTTTGCCAGCTATCCATATCTTTACTAGATGATAATTTTGCTAAAAATTATGATTTTTGAAATAATTACCTCTAAGGCAGACTGGTTTTAATATTTACAAAATGCAATGAAAATGATTTGGTTTGCCTTATTCAGTAATATGCAGTCAAGGTAAAATAAGGCATGCATTTCACACTATAAGCTTGATTAAACACTTAGAATGTATGTTTGCTGGTTAAAGTTTGGCTTTTCGCTGAAATATTCGATATGGAAAATTGCCAAGAAAGATCACGTCAGTTGTATTTGTCTTCTTAAAAACAAACTGGATAATAATGAAATCACAGCTGACATTTTGATGGATAAAAATTTTTTATGGAGCGTATTACATATACTGTCAGTGTTTTGCTGCAAAAGGACTGTGTGCACGTTGAAAGAGACTTATATTTTTGGCGCCTTTGTGGAATCAACAAAACTATTATAGCAACGCTGTTTTCAAGGCAGATTCAAGCTTTGTAATTTACAGCACTGGATTAACGTCTAGAGTTTATTTATAGCATAAGGACATCCAGTGAGAATTCAATTAAACAAAAAAAGGCAATTATGTAAACACTTCAGAATGTTTGCTGGTTTGGCTTTTCCTTGACATATTCTTAGATATGGAAAATTGCCAAGAAAGATCACGTCAGTTGTATTTGTCTTCTTAAAAACAAACTGTTTGGCACGAAGTGACAGGATTCTGACAGAACTTCCACAAAACGATGGAAACTGTGATAATCTAGCGACTTCTGAGAATCATGAATGCATGGACACTATTGTTTTGACAGTGTGAATAACAAGCGTTCTTTCGAAAAGGAAAGTTGAAAACTTGTAGGGTTGTACTGTGAACGAGGAACTATGGAACCACACAGAGGAAATATGTAACCACACAGTGTCACAACCCTCTTGCAGTTAAAAGCATATTAAAATCTGGTGACTGTGCATTGGTTTTAATTAGTTAGCTAATTTTTATTGCCTGAAGTCCGCCGGAAAAAAACCCCTGAATTTTCCACTTTTGAGAAAAATATGGTGGAAATCTGATTTTTTCCACAGTTTTCAAAATCAGTCCATACAAGCACAGTGATTGAAAAATAAGTTATTATGATTTTGAATACAATTTAGTCAGACACCTCTGCAAAGCTGCCCAGGGGCACAAAGTAGACTCCACCGGAAAACTGTGAGTGAAGAATTATTGTTTTGATCAATTAAAGATTACTTAATTTGCAATATTATACTTGTACATATCACTCAACAATTATGCCGTATACTTCACTTAGAATGGACAGATCCTCCTCTTAAGTGAGCACTTGTCATTGTTTGCCTTTGTGAATTTCAAAATGCTGTCACTCAGTGCATCGAGGGAATTGTTTTCTAAAAATATACATATCAAACACCATTGCCTGCAGAAACTAAGAATCAGTTAATGTGCGTACTAAATCTTACTTCAATCAGCTTCTTTTTTTTTTTACCTCAAAATGACAAATGTTTTTAAATAATTTTTAGGACTTAATTAATGTCTGTTTTTTTCCTGAAGGAGCTTTCCAGTTCCAGTTTGTTTTTTTCTACAGAGGAATTTTTTCCCCAACTTGGTTATCACTCCTTGTTAGCATGTAAAGGTGACAGAGTTTAAGCACTTAAATACAAAACCACACCGGTTGTAATTCAGAAATTTATTATACTTATTTACAGTTGATGAACAATCACTCATGGATGCCCTGTAAATGAGACTTTTTTAAAGTGATACAAATCATACCAAAAAATGCAGTTTTGTATTTTAAAATCTGATACAATTCTGCCTGCCACTGTTGTTGTGTTGAATGTAAAGTGAGTCATCCCTTCCAATGATCGCGTGACCTCTGATGACATTTTACAGAGAAAGAAGCCAGGTATTCAAAGAACTCATTTAAATATGAATAAGTATGCTAATAGTGAAGCAATGCTATTGGTTGAAAAAAGATCAAGTTTCCCTTCAGACAGACCAAAACATTGAAACACTGTCTCGAAAAGACTGATCATAGAATGTGACATTTACAATTGCAAACTACAATTTGACTTAAATGTGGTCATTTTCTGTTGCAATATGTATCAGATTATATCAATTATTAAATAAATGAGAGGGTAAAAAGTGATCTATAATGAAAATTTAAAAGTCTGTGAAAGAAAACATTGACAATTTTTAAACAAAAAGGCCAGTCTTGAATCACATTCACGGATTATGGGATAACTTTTTCACCATCTTCACATAGGATTATTTACTTGTCATTACCCATGCAAAATTGCATTTTCAAGTAAGAATGTTGTTGCCATGAGAACAACAAAATTGGAAGAGAGCCCAATTTTGTATGTGCACTCTCATACAGCATTTTTAGATGTGAAAACATTTCAACTATTTTAAATCAACAAATTTACCCATAACTATCACTTTTAAAACAAAACTACTTGCTTCAATAACTCCAACTTGAACACAAAATGTATACTCATGTGTTTTGCCCTCGCTGTTCTGCCTGGCGTAGATCAGAATTATGACCAGTTTTTGACTATAGCAAAACTTTTAACCACACACATGCACCTATTTCGCAATTGATAATTTTGTGAGAAATATACACATCAACAGTTCTTGACCACAAAAGTACACTTTCAACACTTCATCAAATGAGAAAATTTGCTGAGTGTGTGCTTGTCATTTCAACGATCCAATTGTAAATCAGAGCTCAGAGAATCTCCTTAATTGCCACTCCCTGGGAATCCAAAGGATGTGCTCAGCCTTGGTTGGTTTGAAATCCCTTTCAGTCAACAACTGGCATTGGTACGTGTTGTTTCACTATATTTGCTGTCTGCTGTGGTTGTTGTAATTAAAACAAAATTTCATGAGTATACTTAGAATACATTTTCTTATTGTATAATATCAAATTTTTACTCATGCAAACTCCTATGTGTGCAACTGGTTGATCACACAATAAATGCGGCCATACCAAACCCTCAAACTGCGTTAAACAGTTTTGCTCCAAAAACTCTCCATAACCGTCATCTGGTAACGACATAAGATCCATGGCTGTTACCGTACAGTTGGAATTGAAGGGTCTTTGGTATCTATTGTATTTCACTGAAGATAAATGTACTATAGTTTTAACCCTTTGAGCGCCAAAGTCACGTTTTGTCACCTATATTAATTATAACTCAGTCAATTTTTTTCAGATTTTTGAGAAAAATTTAGATAAAAAACTGTAGCCAATATAATGTTATAACCGTTAGGTCCAAAATTATCAAAAATGACCGAGAAATTTATGAAAATTGGTAAAATGTTGCACTAACATTTTGGGTTGAAATATTACAGCACTGACTCAAAGGGTTAAATCCTCAGAAACATCTAAGCATGCTTTTGTAAAAGTTGTTTTACGCAATAATTTCTACTTTGGTGATGTACTTATTCATTTTTAAATTCCTTTCTTTTTTTCCATCATTAACTTTGAATGACAGGGGAAAATTTCCATTAAATTTCTAAATACATTTATTACAAATTAAACTGCATCTTGATTGAAGGTTAAATTATTTTAAATTTGTAATTCTTTCATAGTCTTCCTTACATTCCCTGAGAGCACAATCACTAGATTTTATGAAAATTTCATCATTTAGGCATTCCTCTTCTATCTTGTATTGGGTGAAGCATATTATAATGCATTAATTAGTTCCTGAGCTAAAAATGTCACGTCTACTTTTCAAAACCTCAGATCATTAAACTTTAATTGTCAGCGTGCATTGTCATTGATCTATTATGATGGCATGCCATAATTGTAAGAAAACATAACACATCCATTTATCGATTTCTCATTCGAAAATTGTTGGAATGTGTAACCAGTGGATATTTAAGGGCTTAAACTTGATTTTTAATCGTAATCTATGTTTGGCACAGACACATTTTGTGAACTGTCCACATGTCTGATCCTTATGATACTTGTCAGGACACTATTACCTTTAATATGATCCCTCCAAATTTCTCCCAGCAAGACTTTCCAGCGACTTTGCACACAACCTCAGTCAGGCTTAACCCTTTGTGTGCTGTAATTGTTCCCACCAAAATTTTAGTGCAACATTTTTAGCAACTTGAATGAATTTTTCTGTAATTTTTTGATAATTTTGGACCAAATGGACATCACATTTCATCGACGACAGTTTGTTATCAAAATTTTGACAAAAATCTGAAAAAAGTTGACTGGAGTATATTTTTTGAAGGAGACAAAAATTGACTTTTGCGCTCAAAGGGCTAACTGTCACCTCTAATTCATTCAGTTCTCATTACTTGCCATTCTCTTGGTTGCTTGTAATTTCATAAAGCACTTTCAGTCTATCATGATGCAGTTGTGGTGTGTAATCTCAAACTAGTATGAGCCACATTCATTGACAAGCATGTAATGATTGAATGATGCACGTATTTCGCCACACAACATATCACTCATCAATATCAATTAAAAGGACATAATCTGTATCTTATGGTTATTTTTCAATATATTTTTATTGAGTGAGTGGAACACTCAGTATAGATTCATGTCTTTAACTGCCAACAAAGGATACGTCAAATTTCTGACATATCTGACCTTATGAATATATTTGCATTGATATTGATTTTGCTGAATGGATGTTCAGTATTTGAAATCTCCAGGTATGCAGTGATTTTTCCCACAGGGCTTTATTAATTTTTCCAATATTATCATTGTTGTGAAAATCCTCATAAAATTTTCTGTTCATTTGAATATCAAGTAAGGTAATTTAAATTGATTGTGTCTGTATAAAATGTATTATTCATATACATGATGTTTCAGTATACTGTACTGATAGGGAGGGGTGTGAACAGAAATCTACTTTGTAATGAAAATGTATCAAGAATTACAGATGCTCAGCCCCTTAACATTGTTGTATGTCTACAACTTTTGTAGGTGTAATACAGAATGTTATCTCACTATGTATGATTTTATTTTTCATGGGGATGGTCACTGAATTTGTCTTCGGAAGACAGATCGAGGGTTATTGAAATATCTCTGCCGAGGCAGATGGGTACACTGGGTCAGGAAAATGTGCATAGATTTTAACTGCAATTTATACCCCCATCCACCAACGTACCATAAATAATGATTACAGCTTCCTTATTTCCCTGTCAAATAGAAAAACAAAGAACATCCCAAGTTTATTACTGGTCAAATGAGTGACGTGCTGGACAGAAATGTGATATTGTAAAAGCAAGTATGTGTTGAAAGTTTAACAGTGAAATTCCAGCCTGTTTTGGTGATTATAACCAACTTATAAATTAGATCAGACAACTTGCAATGGGTGTTTGGTAATCATTTGAAAGTACAGTGACCTTAAATAGGAATCATGTTTTACAACCACAGATAATGTTCCCCACCCACCCATGATTTACAGACATATCTGATCTTTGCCTGTCCTGCACACTGTGGGTGGGAATTTGACGTCTGCATGTAATTAAACTCAGAGAGGATGCATTCTGCAGGTTTATCTAATCCAGCTGTTCAGTACAATTAGGGGTGGCCCATTTGATTTCGGGGGGCTGGAGGAAATGGATATGGCAAAAAGTTTTGTTTGCCTACCCTGGCAGCTTTTTTATCCAGAGGTTGCTTCAAAGCAAATATTTTTTTTGACTAGTAGAGTCAAAACAAATATATTTTTAACATTTCTTTGTAATGGGATTTATTTGTTTATTAATTTCAATCTCTTAAGTAGACTTGACAAACATTCATGTTTATTCTAACACTGGGAGCAATGCATTTATGACAGTGCAGTGGGGAGTGCAACGTACAGCAGAATACAAGTACACACTCATGTACAGTTACTCTGTATGCATGGTCACTCCGCACAGAGTGACCATGATTCATGCTACTGAGAAGAGATTTCTGCTTCTATAGATACCATTCAAAAATGCCACTGTAAGCAGCATATCCAAAGACAATGTGATCCTGATTTCAAAGATTCTTGTTAAAAAATGCCCCTGTAGGCAGCGGCTCCAGAGACCACTGAATGCTACCACCAAAGGGTGCATTACAGAAGATTTTTTTGCAGCCTTCCGAGAAGCAAATTTTCTTTTCCTTTCCTTCTGCAGAGACAGATTTTTTTCAAGCATTTGGTCGGCAACAATTTTTTTTTCTCAAAAATCCTCCATCCCCCTCCCAAACTCAAATGGGCCACCCCTATGCAGGACAATCACTGACATCAGAATTAAACTTTGTTTGCTTTTTGGAGGAGAACCTTGAAACTTCTCCCCTTCAGGTTCTGAACATCATCACTACCAGTACCATACACCACTTTATACAGTTGTCCATACATTGGTTGAACTTCTGGTGAACATTTTCCCAATTTCATGAATTTTTATGTCAATTTTTTATAACTTTGGACCAACTGAACATCACATTTCATAGGTTACAGATTTTTATCAAAATGTTAGCAAGAATTAAGAAAATATTGACTGGTGTAAATATGATAAAGACGACAAAATATGACTTTGGCCCTCAAAAGGTTAATAGACTCAACCCCCAGGCAGACCTCTCAAAGTGCATGCCTTCAGGGGCGGACCATTATATCCTGCGAGGGAGGAATGGCATTGTCTGAAGGAGACTCCATGCATTTTTTAGAGCTAAAGCAGACCTGTTCAATTCACCCATTCTAAATCAGAATAACGCACTTTATTTAGTGTCAAAGTCATATGAATGTTTTTAATAAAAGTAAACTGTCAATGTCATTTTCCATCAGTCTTTGTTGGTCTATTCTCCACATGTCCATCCATCCTAAGATTTAATTTGCATTTAACCTTAAACCCCTCCATTGACCTTAAACCCCTTCCCTGAAGGTGGCAATTATTACATGTAATAAAGCATATATTGCTCAAAATGACTTATTTTTGCAAATGATTCATTCAATTTTAAGTAATTTGTTGACTCAAGATTAAAATATTGATTAGGTTCATCTTTAAGCTTGTCAAGCAGTCATCAAAGTTTGGTAAGCGTGAAGTGTAAATTTATGCAAATTTATGCAAAATCACCCATTTCCTTGCTTCTATTATCCTTCAATTTTAAGATTTCCAAAGAAGTTTACTGCATTCTGGCTTGATGAAATTTTTCTGGAATTTTCACACTATGTTATTTTGTTGCGATTTTTCATGTACGGAGCCATAACTCAGGCACATCTCAACCAATTGTATTGTAAATTGGTACAAGGAGATCAACCTTTGTCATACATATGCATGTCAATTTGTTTCACAATACGATTCAATATGGCCGCATGGCGGCCATTTTTATCACAACTGGAAGTTGTGATATAGTGGTAGTTTCAACCGGTGAAAGATGTCGTCCATTTCCGTAAACGACAAAAAGTCAAAATCCGCTGAACAGACTGCGTTGATATTTGGTACAGATATTCAGACTGATTTCAAGGTTCCAATTCGGAAAAATGGAGCCAAACGGAGTGGCGGTTAGATAGTTTTGCGAAATTTCTAACCCCCCTTTTTAACTAATTGATTTTAGGGGTCTTTCATATATGTAGTTTTGGAATGTACACCAATCCTGCATTGTGGACTGTTTTATGAGTTGTGGAACAGAAATGAGGGTTTGATGAATGTTAGAAATATGCAGGATGGCTGATTCAGAGTATCAGAGATTTTCATGAACTTTTGGTGATAAAATTGATAAAAAACAACATATTTAATGTTTTAGATTTCTCACTTTTGTTAAGACCCTTAACATTTATTACCCGACTTGATGACATAACTAGCTGCTGGACCTGTTTACTGGCGCATTGATTTAAAGACAAAGATAGTTTTATTTTGTGATAAGAACGTGTGATTTCGTAAAACATAGTCTATTAGCCTGGAAATGTGATTGTTGCGAATATTGTTTACCCCACTGACAACAGTGTGGTTTGAAAATGGCCGGAATGGGCTATTACGGAACTTCTTTTGTGTGTGCATGTGGATCAAAAACGTGTATGGTGTGATCAACCCGTTCAGTGAGAGAACAAAGGACTCTTGGCTTTGATATCGAAATCAAGAACAGAAGACACTACCGTAGGTCAAGACAAAGGTATGGTATAAATTATCATTATTTATATTGGAAAGAAGCTTGGTGACATTTTGTTCGTGTATTGTGCGATAGAGAAGAGTGTGGGGCATGATTGTTGTTATATATATGACGTCACGATAGGATGAGAGCGATAGGTGAGGTTGTGGTCGTGAATAGTTTTAAGTTATTTGCATAAATCACAGAGGGACCGTGCGTAAATGTTGCGTTGAGTGTAACCATTCTCTCAAAGGGCTGTTTTCAGTGAAATGCTGCATGCTGAAGTCTCCTTCTGCAGGCCGCCTCATCAAAATGATATTGATACTATGCAAGAGAAACTTATCACTTTGAGTTGCGGCTTGATAGGGACCGTGGGTGACGTGTAGACAACGTATACACTTTAATTACAAATGGCAAAATATTGACGTCTTTGCATACTATATGTTTTTTCTTCTCATGAAATCATGTCACGATGCCTCCCCAACAGAAAACTATAGCTATAATAAAATGTTGTAAGGTGTTGAAACAATTTACCCTCCTTCCTACAAAGTTGCAATGTATTGAAACACTTTACTCTCCTTTCTACAAAGTTACAAATTCCCTGGTACGTGAAGCAAACATTGTTGCTGTTCGATACTGTGCTACAATACATCATGGACGTACTAGTAACGACCATGGAATACACTGACTGAGGCTGGGCTTGGCTTTGCCTCTAGTCCCGCGTACCGGTCGTCCTTTTAGTCCAAGTTTTACCTACCTTGCTTTTATCAAAATTTGGCCTGCAATTAGTCAGTTTGATAGTAAAAACCATTATTTCAAAGGAAACTTTCACAAACAGAGTCATAATACAAGGAAAAAGGAGAAAAACTTGAGCTTTTCTGAAAGGTCAAATCTGGGTCATCTTATGTGACCCCTTAAGTACACAATTATGGTTCAAAAGAAACCACCTAGGGAGGTCCAATAGGTACAATCTTATGGTAATATGTATAATTTCTTGGTGCTTTCCAACTAAATGGCATTTAGCTTGACTGACAGTTTTAAATTAAATTTTATTAACAGTTATGGCAAAGGGAAATTGTCAACAGTAGTTGCAGTAAGCATAACCATTTCAAATCTTTTTTTAGAGCTGCAATTTTTGCATGGTTACTTAACATCAAAGCAACAATTCAAAAGTAAAACAATTAAAATTATCCATTTGGACTATTTCAAACTGCTTAACTTTTGCAAGAAATGATGTGATTCTGAATGATTTAATATTTCAGCAGATTCCTCCATTTTAATGATGTAATAGTGAACATCACCAGACATTTCTTGATCATATCAAAATATCAAATGAAAATGTTCCTGGGCTACAATGTTATCATTATCATTAAAACTATTATTACTCTTAAAAACATTTGAATTGAACAATATCATTGTTTCTTGTTTTAAAGGATTTTGGCCTAACCCTTTTTGTCTCAAGAAAAATACTTATGCTGAAGATGTTATTGAGCCTGCTTGATCACAACTATGACACAACACCACAATACTTGTATCTACCGGTACACTGCCACTATGCTACCGAATGCTTTCTTCTGCAAGGAAAATTTGTATTTGTGTGGCTAACAAAATTTGACTTCATGACTTAAAGACTGCATAAATGTGGCACATAATTTGAGGAGCTTGTAGTGTATATGTATGATAAGTTGTCATACTGTGAACACTGACTGAATGCTGCAGAAGTATTCTGTATCTGTGGTAATATATTCATATTGCTACCAGTAATAATTCATATTGCTACCAGATTTTTAGAATTGCCACCTAATTATTTCTTGTGGCAAAAGTTTACCACCAGAAATGAAAATATTTCTATCCCTTTAATGTCATAACAACACAGATAATTAATGTAATAAAAACTAAACAAATATTTCTAAAAACTATGTAAAAACTATCATGAACAACATACAAAACATTGTGATCCGTAAAATTAGGAACTCCTGAATGCCGAGAAAGCTGTTGCTACACTTGAGATCATAAAGTGTTTGAAAAATTTTTGAATTTGAAAGGAATATTCATCATTGTGGTTTAACTTTTCATTTGATAAGTGTAAATGTCAAGCACTTTAATGGTCATGTTTTGCTGATATATATTTCTTTAGATGTTTTTTCCATAATTTTTCACTGTTTTGTACATTTATAGATGTAATGTCTATTTAATGATTACAAGTATAATTGTAAACTTTCATCGTTGAATGCTTATTGATTATTATAAACTGAATAATTTTTTTCTTGTCTCTCTACAGGATAGTGCTCAAGCTACAAAGTTTGCTACATCAAAAGACCATGAATGGACCTTGTGCAATGAAACCAATGAAAATACAAGTAACATTGTGGCTCAACATATACTCATGATATGACAAATAAAGTACAGTCAAGAAAAGCAAACATAGTAACCTGTATCATGTAAATCAAAGTAACCTATGTCATAATTTAAATGTAACCAAAGAAAGTACACTTGAAAGTGACACCTGTAACAACCAACAAAGTAATAGTACCAACAAACATGTAACTGATGTAACCAACAAGGGTGAACAAAGTAACTTGTACCATGTTAACCAACAAAGTAATTTGTGTCCAGATAAAAATGGAGACAATAGAAGTACATATGTTAGCAGTATTAAATAATAATAACAGCAAAGTGTAGTTGATAGCAGCAACAAACATTTTAAAACTATATTAAATTCTGGTACGTGGTAGTACACATCAAGGAAGTACACAATTTAGTATTGGATCCAGAGGCAAACAGTGCACATGCAATGCATTAATTTCCCTTTGTATGTCATTACAGAGGCACCTTATGACAAGAGTAGATTTAGATAAAATTCTGCACCCGGGAGATGAACTATATATTTCCATCATTACAGATTTAAAACTGAATGATAAATTTGTTAATGACCTGCTCATGTTCGATGACCTACCACACACTGTCTTCATAAATCCATGGCATTATGGCATCAAAAGGGGTCAAATATATACCTTTGTGATCAGTCACCTCGCAAAAGCTATTTTTGCCATTTATAACTCACACAAGTTTTTACAAAACCAATAAATAATACAGTAACTTCGGTTTAGGGCTTCATCAACTCCATGTAATTTGAATCATGGCAAAAAGCTCCAGGCTTGGAGCTTCCATCACATAATATGGAAGAGCCATCTTCCGATTGGTATGGCATTGTCCACTCACCTATGATCAACCAGGCTGTGGATATTTACATAACTATTGTTGAGACTGAGTATCCTTTGCAAACAATGAATCACTTATGATGAACTGTCCACTGTCAGATTCTGTGCTGCTGTTTACTACTAACAAGTGAGAAATTTGACAGTGGACATTTTATACGTGATTCATCGTTACTCGGTATCAACAATAGTTATGTAAATACGCACAGCCTGGTTTGAGCCTGGGTGACTGGACAATGCCATACACACCAGAAGATGGTCCTTTCCATATCATATGTTGCAAGCTCCCAAGCTTGAAGCTTTTTTCCATGCTTCAAATTACATGGACTTGATGAAGTCCTAAAATGAAACTTCCTGAACATATGTAAAATCATCCTGGTGAACTTCCCTTTCAATGTATCTACAGTTTGTAACTTTATCATCATTTGCATATCCTTACATTTGCCGCAAGTTTGCTTAGCGTGATGACTTTAGCCGCTTAGATTACTTAACCCTTGGATTACTCTACAATTTTTATAATCATTTTCCATTACAATCAGAGTACATTTGCATTTTTGTTAGTATTTTATTTAGCTTCGATATTTACTTTACACTTACTACCATTACAGTAAATTTTATTTACTCATTACATTTCTACCATCAACATCCATTTACAATATATTGCCTGCTTGTTTGTTCAGTGTTTATATATTGAATAAAATTTGTTTACAGTTAAAATCCATACTTGTCCCGTGTCACTTTTCCCAGCTGTCAGCTACAAATACCAGTGGCTATTCTTTAACATTTGTAGTGCAAGCACAATCAACAACCTCTCCTCTATGTCAGTATGTAGAGCTAACCCATTCAAACTCCCATATGGCCAAGAGTATATGCGCCTGTGAAAACTCTTCTTATAGGTTTGAGATTGCCTGTCTTTGAGTTTGTCTGTATGTATATGATATGATTGTGCGGGTGTGTGTGCTGCAAAAACTCCACAGCCCGCAGCACCTACCCATTTAGTATTTAATGTACAGGTGCACCCAGAGATAGAGTAGTTTTACAATGTGCCAGTTGTGATCAAGTGCCATTGGCGCTATTTTTTTACGATTTTTTCATGTCCGGTCAAACCATAACTCAGACATGTATATCAACCAATTTTATTCAAAGTTGGTACAAGGACATTGACTTATATCATACATATATACGTCGATTTGTTTCACGATATGATCCAATATGGCAACATGGCGGCCATTTTGTTATTATTTTTTTATGTCCTGAGCCATGATAGGCATGTCTCAACTGATTTTATTCAAAGATGGTACAAGGACATTGACCTGTGTCATACATATTCATGTCGATTAGTTTTACGATAAGATTGTGTGGCAGCCATTTTGTTATGATCTTTTCATGTCCCGAAACCATAACTCGGACATGCATCAGCCGATTTTATTCAAAGTTGGTACAAAGACATTGACTATTGTCATACATTAATGTATGTCAATTTGTTTCATGATATGATTCAATATGGCTTCATGGCGGCCATTTTGTTACAATTTTTTTCATGTACAGAGCCATAACTCAGACATTATTTCCACCAATATCATTTAAAGTTAGTACAAGCTTGGACATTGACCTATCTCATACATATGCACATCAGTTTGTTTCACGACATGTAGTATGATGTCAATCATTGAATTTTCGTAATTAGGCTAATATGTCAAGAAATACTGCATCAAATTTCATGAAACTTGGTACAGATGTTAAGGTCACATTGCTTAAATAATGAATAAAGACATTTATCAGTGTCCTGGTAATCAATTTGTAATTGCATATGTATAATGAACTTTCCTAATTAGAGTAAAATGTCAAAAAGTACTGCATCAAATTTGATGAAACTTGGCTTAGATGTTGATCTCAATGACACTTAGCAGTATCATTTAAATTAATTGCTAATTTGCATTTACAGGATGAATTTTTAGTCCCCGCGGACGAAGTCCGGCGGGGACTTATAGATTGGGTCCCGTCCGTGTGTCCGTCCGTCCGTCCGTCCGTCCGTCCGTCATCAACAGTTTCTCAGACACTGCTAAACCAATTTTGTTCAAACTTGGCACAAAGGCATAGCACTATGACCTACAGATGCACATCGATTTATTTTGCAATACGATCCAATATGGCCGCCAGGCGGCCATTTTATTACAATTTTTTCATGTACGGAGCCATAACTCAGACATGTTTCAACCGATTTTATTCAAAGTTGGTACAAGGACATTGACCAATGTCATAGATATGCATGTCAATTTCTTTTGTTATATGATCCAATATGGCCGCCAGGCGGCCATTTTATTACGATTTTTTCATGTACAGAGCCATAACTCAGGCATGTTTCAACCGATTTTATTCAAAGTTGGTACAAGGACAATGACCAATGTCATACATATGCACATTGATTTGTTTTGTGATACGATCCAATATGGCCGCCAGGCAGCCATTTTGTTTCGATTTTTTCATGTACAGTGCCATAACTCAGGCATATCTCAACCGATTTTATTCAAACTTGGCACAAGGACATTGACCTATGTCATATATATGCATGTCGATTTGTTTTGTGGTACAATCCAATATGGCCACCAGGCGGCCATTTTATTACGAGTTTTTCATGTACAGTGCCATAACTCAGACATGTTTCAACAGATTTTATTCAAAGTTGGTACAAGGACATTGACCAATGTCATATATATGCGTGTGGATTTGTTTTGTGATATGATCCAATATGGCCGCCAGGCGGCCATTTTGTTATGATTTTTTCGTGTACAAGGCCATAATTCAGGCATATCTCAACTGATTTTATTCAAAGTTGGTACAAGGACATTGACCTATGGTATACTTATGCACATTGAATTGTTTTGTGATACAATCCAATATGGCCGCCTTGTGGCCATTTTTTTTACGACTTTCCATGTCCTGAACAATAACTCAGACATGTATCAAGCAAATTTATTCAAAGTTGGTACAAGGACATTGACTTATAGTATACATAAGTACATTGATTTGTTTCTCGATATGGTCTGATATGGCCACATGGTAGCAATTTTGTTATGGTTTTTTTCATGTCGAGAGCCATAACTCTAGCAAGTCTCAACTGATTTTATTAGTTTGTACCTGGACATTGACTTATGTAATACATATACGTGTTGATTTTTTAAACAGTAAGATCAAATATCGCTGCGTGGCGGCAAATTTGTTATGATTTTCTCATGTACTGAGCCATAACTCAGACATACCGGTATTTCCACCAGTATCATTCAAAGTTGGTACAAGGACATTGACCTATTTCATACATGCTCGTCAGTTGTTTCACATCATGTAGCAGTATCATGTCAATTATTGAAGTTTCATAATTAGGTTGATATGTCAGAAATTTCATGAAACTTTGTACAGATGTTAAGCTCACATTGCTTTAACAGTGTCATTTTAATTAATTTGTAATTGCATATGTAATGAACTTTCCTAATTAGAGTGATATATCCACAAATACAACGTCAAATTTGATGAAACTTGATACAGATGTTGATCTCATAGTGTTGTAAATACTACATTAAACTTTATGAAATATGGTACCGGTTATCTATTAGTGTTAGGATAGAATGAAAAAATGTTTTGCAACATCCTGTCAACTAATTCCCAGTTGACTCATTTAATGACCTTTAGGATAGTGGCCTACATTGGTTTTATGTTTTTCATCACCATGGAACTCATTCTTGGCCATTGAGTGCCATCTGTATCAAAGTATTTTTATCACAGAACCTGTAATCAAAGTACCCATTAGCAAGCGGGGACTGGGTCATCAACGATGAATTTTTGTTTTTAGGGTGAATGTCTAGAAGCACTGCATCAAATTTTATGAAATATGGTACCAGTGATAATCTGTCAGTGTTAATTATGATAGGATGCAAAAATGTTTGGCAACATCCTGTCGATTAATTACTAATTGACTCATGTAATTAGGATGGCGGCCTACATTTGGTTTTATGTTTTCACCACCATAGAACTTGATCATTCTCGGCCATTAAGCCCAATCTGTATCACAGCATTTTTAATCATATACCTAATTAATGAACAGGACTCTATTCTCTCCGAGGACTTGTAATTAAAGTACCCATTAACAAGTGGGGACTGTGTCATCAACAATGACTTATTTACCCAAAATATACACCCCTTCATGATTCGAGTATCTATTGCCATACTAGACTTTAGATTCTCTGCTTTTTAGCTCACATTTGGTATACCAATGTGGGGTAATCGTAGTTATAAGCTGAATCAGTTCATTTGCATCCATTTGCATGTTCTTATGTATGTATGTATGTATGTATGTATGTATGTTTGTCCATGTCAAAAACAGCTAAACAGCAGAACCTACTGTCTTAGTATTTGGTGTACAGGTGCACCTAGGGGTGGAGATGTGAATTTGTTCAAACGAACTTGTCAGTGTCAAAAATATGCAAATGAGGGGGAAAAAGGAAAAAACCTGCAAATTACTAAAACTCTGTAACCGTTGGTCAGATAGGGTTGAAACTTCTTGTGCAGGTTCCTTTAGGTATTCTAAAGTAGGTGTTTAAAATTTGGGATGAAATTTGCATGTTTCTTTTTTCAGGTAATTTTTAGCTCCCATAGCCATATGTATATATGGCAATGGAAGCTATTCTTATAGGCTAGGAAAATGTCTGTATGTATGTATGTCTGTATGTCTGTATGTCTGTATGTCTGTGTGTCTGTATGTCTGTATGTCTGTATGTCTGTATGTCTGTATGTCTGTCCGTCAACATCAAAAACTCCAAAACCGCTGTACATTTCATCTTGATATTTGGTGTGTACATGGATGATGGGTTGTAGATGAGATTTTGTTCAAATGAAGTTGTCATTGCCAAAAATATGCAATTAAGTGAAAAAATGTAAAAACAGTCAAATTGAAAAAACTCAATAACCACTGAGCAGATTACATGAAAAATTAGCATGTAAGTACTTTGGGCTGACATGAAATGATTGTGCGCATCTTGGGTCAGTATCTTGGACTTGCTATTTTTCATGAATTTTTTTGTAATTTTCTCCATTTTTGGTCAAAAAATCTCCTGCTCTGAAACCACCAGTCCGATTGATTTGAAACTTGGTATGGAAGTGCATAGGAGTGACCTTTCCCAAATTTGGGCAAATCGTGGTGAAATTTGCATATTTTAGTTTACACGTCCATAGACTCCCATGTATAAGGCAGATCTCCATAGACTCCCATGTATAAGGCCGCAAAAAATAAAAATTTAGTTTCTCATCGTATTCATATTGCAAAAAGGATGCAGTGACACAATTTTTAGTCCCCACGGATGAAGTCCAGTGAGCTTATAGATTGGGTCATGTCCGTCTGTTCGTCCATCCGTGAGTCCATCCGTTCACGCAGATATCTCGGATATTTTGACAAAATGTCATGTGACCTTGATGACCTTTGATCTCAAATATACATATTTGTCCATAACTCAGTAACCACAAGGGCTACCACCCTTCATATATGGTATGATGGGACAGCTTATGACGCCACATATTTTACCTCATTAATTATGCACATATCTAATTTTGAGCGAGCCAATAGAGCTAGAGGTCTGATTTTTGGTATATAGGGATAACTTAGCAAAATAATTTTTTGACAAAATGTCACGTGACCTCGGTGACCTTTGACCTCAAATATACATATTTGTCCATAACTCAGTAACCACAAGTGCTACAGCCTTCATGTATGGTATGATGGGACACCTTATGACGCCACATATTGTACCTCATTAATTATGTGCATATCTAATTTTGAGCGAGCCAATAGAGCTAGAGCTCTGATTTTTGGTATATAGGGATAACTTAGCAATACAATTTTTTGACAAAATGTCACGTGACCTCGGTGACCTTTGACCTCAAATATACATATTTGTCCATAACTCAGTAACCACAAGTGCTACAGCCTTCATGTATGGTATGATGGGACACCTTATGACGCCACATACTGTACCTATTTAATTATGCACATATCTAATTTTGAGCGAGCCAATAGAGCTAGAGGTCTGATTTTTGGTATATAGGGATAACTTAGCAATACAATTTTTTGACAAAATGTCACATGACCTCGGTGACCTTTGACCTCAAATATACATATTTGAACATAACTCGGTAACCACAAGTGCTACAGCCTTCATGTTTGGTATGATTGGACACCTTATGACGCCACATACTGTACCTCAATAATTATGCGCATATCTCATTCTGAGCGAGCCAATAGAGCTGGATGTCTGATTTTTGGTATATAGGGATAACTATAGGAGAGAAATTTTTTGACTAAATGTCATGTGACCTCGATGACCTTTTACCTAAAATATATGTTATGTCAATAAATAAGTAACCACAAGTGCTATGTCCTTTGTATTTAGTAGGATGGGAGACCTTATGACAACCCACGCTTTACCTCATTAATTATGTACACATCTAATTCTGGGCAAGTGAATAGAGCTAGAGATCTGATTTTTGGCATATAGGATTAATTAGCAATATAATTTTTTTTTCAAAATGTCATGTGACCTCGATGACCTTTGACCTTGATTATACATATATATGCATATCTCAGTAACCACAAGTTCTATACCCTCCAATTTTGATAGGATATTAGACCTTAAGATGTCACATCTTGTACCTCATTTATAATGCGCATATGTATTTCTTGGCTGGCCAATACTGCTAGAGGTCTGATCTTTTTTCCCGATTTAGAACCATAACTTAGACATGCCTCATGTGTTTCAAATTGGGAACAACGACATAGACCTATGTGCCCATAGATCTCAACATATACACTCCAGTGATACTTCTTAATGACCACATTTTCCTGCCCCATCAAGACTAATACTCCTATTACAAGTGGGGACTATGTCATTGTAAATGACTTGTTGATTTAATGGTTGTATCACAGTATTCGATATATCTAATTCTGTATTTTTTCCATTTTATATTCTGAATAATTACATTAAACATATTTCACTGTCTCCAGTACATTTCTTTAAGTATTTTCACTTCATGCACTTTATCCCTTTCACACATGTTCAAATATCTGACCAGAGAACAAACACTAAATAGTCCAGGATGGGAGCTACAGTGTCATTGACGCTATTTTTTCAGTTTTTTGTCAAAAAATGTTTTTCTCTGAAACTACTCATCTGATTGCTTTGAAAGTTGGTATACATGTTCCTCAGGATGACCTCAGTCAAGTGTATACAAATTGAATTGAAATTTTCATATTTGTAATTTTGGGGCAATTTTCCGAATTTTTGGTCAAAATTTTTTTTATTCAAGAATAACTAATCTGATAGCTTTGATATTTGGTATACAGGTTACTAAGGTTGATCAAAATCAGTTTGATGAATATCGTAAAGATATCTTGAATTTTATATTTTTGCTGAATTTTTTGGTTATTTTTCTCATTTTAAGTAAAATTTCTTCTTCTCTGAAACCGCTAGCCCAATCGCTCTCAAATTTGGATTGGACGTTTGCAGGCCTTCTAATTGTTGAAATTATGACAAAAATTGGAAATATTACTGTTTTGGGACAATTTTTGTCATTTTTGGTCCAAAAATCGTAAAAAATATTTTCATTTTAAAACCCCTGGACAGACGGCTTTTATATTTGGTGTACCGATGTCCAGGGATGACAATAGTCAGATATGTGGAAATTGTCCTGAAATATACAAATTTGTATTTTTAAGACAATTTTGTCATATTTGGTCAAGAAAACTTGTTCTCAAAATTACTTGTCTGATAGCTTTGTAATTTGGTACAAAAGTCCGGAGGGATGTTATTAGATAAATTTTCTGCTCAAAGTGTTGGGAAACCCCCAAATAGTTATATTTTAGATAATTTTCATTTGCGACCTTAAATGACCGACACCAACCAAGAATTTGTTGTGAGACAGTTTCGAAGGCTGTGAACATAATTTTGTCATGTTTAATATCAATTTGTAGTAAAATTTGATCCTGAAAACAAAGCTGAGGTAAATGTTTTCATTGCAAACCAATTTTTGCAACTTTTGCATGTAAGACACACAAGAACTGATTTGGATCCAGGATAATTCCAGATGTCATAATCCCCCCCCCCCCCCCCCCCCCACAGTGGAAGGAATTTCACTGTAACTGATTTAAGTGCTGTGTACATTTGAATGATAGCACTCATAGCATTAATTAAAACATCCCCAAAGTTGTAAATATACTGCCAGCTGGTCTTATGTAAACATGGTCAACCAAGGGGTGGAACATTTGATATTCAGGAGGGGGTAGGGGATAGAAGATTGATGAGGTAGCATTCCTTTTTAATAGATCCCTTTTATATTTTTTCCCACTCTTTTTTCCTCCCTCTCCAACCTTTTCTTTTTGTCAAGCTTCTCTTGCTAATTTTTTGTTGACATTTGCTTATGTACGTAGGATCTGCTTGTCTCATTGCTATAGAAGTTGATATGCATGTTTCTAATGTTTACCTCCAGTACCTACATGTAAGTTGCAGACCTTACTTGCTTTTGTCATTCTTGTTTTTCTGGTTGATCTTTGGTACCCATACTGGTATGTACCAATTCTGATAAAATGTGAGCGACACCGTATGATTGCGGTAGTTTTTAAAATATATAGTATGAGGGAGTTTTCTTGTCATCTTTGATCAGAAACATTCCTTTGAAAAAAAAAGGACCTTAACCACCTTAACCCTTTGAGCGCCAAAGCCAATTTTTGTCGACTATATAAAATATTCCCCAGTCATTTTTTTCTAATTTTTGCCACAATTTTGATAAAAAACTGTAGCTGATGAAATGTGATATCCATTTAGTCCAAAATTATGAAAAAACTTACAGAAATTAAAAGTTCATAAAAATTTGTAAAATATCACACTAAAATTCAGGTGGGAAAAATTACAACACTCAAAGGGTTAAATGAAAAAAGCTTAAAGAGTGCAAAATGATAAAAGTGGTTTGCACCTTTCCCAGGTATGATGAATCGCTGAAATTGGTTGCATGAAGTTTTCAGTGGCTAAGCTGACGTATGATTTTCAATGGTGAAAATTTATGCGAATGATGATAAATGACTTGTCATAAATCCACAGTTTCCATGTCATAACTATGGCACATGTCAATAGAATGAACATTTATGTGTGATGAGAACAAATAATTTAATACAGTGCAGTGCAACCCCTTTCGTGCTTAATGAAGTATATCATTTGTCTTGCAATTCAATGGCCCTTTGTGTGTTTGGAATTTGTCTGGATAGCTATCCCTAAAACCCAGTCAAATTTTGCTGATTAAATTTTGCTTCCACAATTTAGAATAAGTTTGTCTATTGATGCTTTTTATGTGTATTGCAAAACTTTCTTTTAATATCGAGAGTAATTTCATTTGGTACACATTAGTTTCGGTTGCAACCCTTTTTTCACTGTAGTATTCAAATTAGGCCAGGAAGAATTGCTTAAATTGTTCCTCAGAATCACCGCTTCGTAAACTTTAGCCCATTTGGGAATTTTTTGGAATTGCATCAAATTTATACTTCTACTTGCAATTATTTTAGTGATGTTGGTAAGATGGGAAAGTGCAAATGCTAATAGATATATACCACCTTGAGGACTTGAAGACCATACAGTAATCAGTATACTTTTAGAACATTGCTGTTCTGCATATTTTTACAATTTTTTTTCCATTATGGAGCATCAGGAAATGCTCACAATTTGTTCTGTCAACACTGCCTGTATTTGTTATACCGCTATTAGTCTGAACAGTTTGTAAAATCTATAGGCACCAAGTCATCAGTGATGATGTAACTAATGGGAGATTTAGTTGGTTTGTTATAAAAATTAACGGAAAAATTTTGCTCACAGTGCCTGTAGCTTTGCCAACAATCCTTTTTTTTCACCAGCCTTTAATAGCATGAAATTTTATATGCATAAACAAGTATATTTTGAGTAATTCTAACTCAACTTTTGTCATGTGCGATAATACTTGTTTTATTGTCAATTATAAAATGGTGCGGGTTCGAGGCTTTTTGTGGGATTATCATGGAACCAGGCTACACTGGGTATACCATTGTTAGTTTTGACCTTTGAGCATTCCTCTACCCTCTCACTCAAACAATCAACTTTAAGTAGCGTCAATGTTTTAAAGATATTTTCAATCAAATCTGGTCTGTATCATTCTGCAGATCCATCTCAATGTTTGATGTGGCGAGCAACAAATGACACTGTAACTTTGTTATTTTTATATGTATCACTCCAGTGCTGAGTTGTCAGTGATGTTCGTGGTCGGAACTATTTATTTGTCATAAGACTCCCCCATCGGAAGAAGAAAACGTTTTTAATCCTGAATAAAAGGGCAACAAAAGTGTACATACTTCAGGCATGTTCGAAATACACTTTCTTAGGTCTGCAAGTCAAAGTAGGCCGCGCTGAGATTCTGGATCTAGTATCAGGATCACGTCAATGCGCCTCGAAAGTGAAACACCTAAACTTTTGCTAAAACTTTCTTTAAGGAATCTTTCAACCATTCTCTTTCAAAATCAAGAATAAAAATCAGGGGTCGCCGTGCAAAATTTGGTAGTAGAGAAACAAATAAGCCAATTACCGATACTTAAAATTCAAAATGGCCGCCATCCTTGTGTTAACTCTATGGAGTGAAATAGAAATTTTCGAATTTTGGATAACTAACTGTATAGTGGAGTCAAGGAGGCCCTGATCATAGTCAGTTGACTTCTAATATGGGTAAGGGGTGAACCATTTGATATTCCGGGGAGGGGGTCTGGAAGATTTTTTAAAGAAAAGATTCCCAGCAAATGTCAATGAAAACAAATCGTCCAGAGAAGGCTTGACAAAAAAGGGTGGGAAAGTGGGGAAAAAATAATGTACAATGGACCAGGTTAAAAAATAATGCTACCTCATCAATCTTCTAGCACCCCCTCCCTGATATCAAATGGTCCACCCCTAAGGGTTTTTGGCAAAACTTAAGGGACTATACTGCTTTTCTTCTGACTTTTGATGTCATGCTTTATGCTTAAAGGGGGGGGGGGGGTCCATAGGTAAATGGATTGCTGTTGGGTCACCCTGCTTTAGAAAAGTTCAGTGGGGGTCACAGTGTATATAAAATGAGGTGTCAGTTTTTGTTATGGTGTTAGAGTACACATTTCATGTCACGTATGCCCACTATTGCATCATACCACTTAAACCATCCATTCATTTTATCATGTGTTTATTTGTTTAAAGTTTCAGACATCCCCTTCAGACAGGTATTACTTTTAAGTGTATATTTCAGATTTGGCATATGGTCTTGGGTACACTTTTTCCCACGTGCTGCATGCCAGATTTAACATGACAATATCAACATTCTCCACTATCCTATCAATTTTAATGTCAAAGAGTGCTTGTCTTGTCATCCTATTCTTTACCTAAAACATTTAAAAATAATGTTAATATGTCTTTCTTGAAGATTTTTGTTTTTTGAAGTGAATGCATATTCATTAAATTCAGGCATTTTCAATCATAAAATTAGTGCTATCTTTAATTAAACCATTCCAGACTGTAACTTCCATTATCAATACACTGGATAAACATAACATTGTTGTTATATTTATATCATGACAATTAACACTGATATTCCTCTGAGCATCGACTTAAGGTAGGATACGCCTCGGGGACAGATATTCGGACTCTAAAACTTGCACAATTCTTTTCTGATCTACAACTTGTGGGGGTTAATTTTAAAGCTCTTGGTGTAAGAAAACTTTTCACTGGCTTAGTTTTTCGAAATTCAAAAATTTTATTTTTCTCAATAGAGTTAACACAGGGATGGCGGCCATTTTGGATTTCAAATATCGGTAAATCTTGGGTAATTTGTTTCTCAGATGGCAAAATATGCACGGTGACCGCAGATTTTTTGTTGTTGACTTGGTAAGAGAATGGTTGAAAGTTTCATTGAGGAAAGTTTTAGCAAAAGTTGATCTTTCACTTTCAAGGCGCATACTACCTTTAATATTTCAACAATCATACAATTCAATGCTTTTTGAAAGTTCAAAAATTCCAACTTCTGGAGGGGCATGTAAGCCCACAGTGTTCTGACCAGCCCCTTAGAATGCCAGCCAGTATTTAAAATACCACTGATCTATATTTGGCACAGTTTTGCTTTATGAACTGTTGACACAGTGCTTTCTGTCTTACTCCAGGACACTATCAGCTGTAATATAATCCCTCCTGATTTCTTTCAGCCAATCAGCTCCTCCTCTGCATAGGGCACACAGAGACAGTCTGGGGCTTTGTATCCCCAGCATTGTCATTCATTCTGTTCTCATTGTTTGCTGTTCATAAGCTTAAACAAGCAGCATTTTGTTTCTCAATATCATATATGCTCTGTCGATTACAACAATAAAAGTGAACACTTATGTATTTTTTTTATTCCCATTTTTGTTCATATACCTGATACTACAATAAGATAGGTGTAGTCCTTTATAACAACATTAGCACTGCTAATGAGCGGCAAAGTCAATTTTTTGTCGCCTTTACATTACCCAGTCACATTTTGTCAGATTTTTGCCAAAATTTTGATATAAAACTGAAGCTAATTGCATGTGATGTCTGATTGCTCCAAATTATGAAAACAATTACAGAAAAATTCATAAAAATTGGTAAAATGTTGCGCTAAACTTTTTGTGGGAAAACAGCACTCAACAGGTTCAAAGGTAAAAATAAGTAATCCCATGAAGGCACTAGTGTTCTCTCCAGGAATTTTCTTATAGCTAAGTGGTAATTTGCATAACTATACAATCTACCTTTTCACTGTGTCTTTCCAGTAACTTTTAAGGCTATAAAACCTATTAAACAAGGGTTTAGGCCTGAAAGGGGTTTTTGTTTATGAGTTTCTAATTAATGTAGGGATAATACTAAGGGATAGTCCTTACAAGAGTTTTGAAATTGGTCAGAAAGAATCAACCAGTGTTTGGCCTTTTTCCAGTGGAGAGGGCCGAGCTACTTGTTGTTGTGAAACAAAGCAAATTGATCGATCTCCCCTCCCCTTTCAGAAGTGTCCCCTCCCCTTTCAGGAGAAACTGACCACTCCCTTATAATCCTCTCCCTGTATAGTAAAATTTATTTCTGAATTATAGATGCAAATTTCATTTTAAAGTGCCATTAGCTTGGACTTTTGACACATTTTCCATTATTTTGATCAGTTTTTGAAATACAGTTTATTGTTCTACTCCCACGTACACTGTCATGTTGACAATTGCCTTACAGCTCAACTCTTTGTCAAAACTATCTGTATGTAATGTACTGTAAAAAGCTCACTTTAGGCAACTGAATTTGACTGAGCATTGTGTTTGCTAGGCCAAAATACTTTGTATTTCAACAGCATGTTCACATGGCGGAAGAAGAGATTGTAATTAGGGTTTATTTTAGAAAAACGATTGTAATGAAACATTATTAAAGACTACCTCAGTAGTACCGCTAATTATTGTCCTGTCAAAAAGTTACACCCCCATCTTTGATTAACGCGCTTAGTATATCTCTGTCGTCCTGGCTGACAGATTCTGAGACTACACGTTTTGCATTAAGTAACATATATTAAGTAGCAAGCAGGATGCCCAAAATGCCTGTCGTTTGACATGTTGACCCCTGCAGGCGTATAGAAGCAGCTTGCCAGTAAATTGTTCAGAAAAAGAGATCATTAGGAAACATGGTGTTTACCGCTAGGGACTGAAAAGACACATATACATGCTGTATGCAACTTATCAGATTGGATAACTATATCAGTCGACATAATGTGTCGATCGCAAAATTGATTTTTTAATTATCTAACTTAAACGTTTGCTATCGCTTTGTTGACCGACGCAATTTAGCCGTTTCCTAATATGCCACATTTGTACCTGGTGAGTAAACACTCCAGAAGCCGGAATTAACCCTTGAGAGAAGTCACAAGGCCAATGAGTATGATAGCTATAGGCTGTTCAGTGTGAATTAATTATCTTGCTGTCGGATTGCGATAACATTTTGTGTAACCTTTCAGGACACGTCAAATAAAGAATCACTAAAAACAGATTGAAATTACCAACTTTTGTCTTGTATAGAGGTCTGGAATAGTTTGTTTCTCGACTTCATAGATCATAGGTATACTGATAACATCTCAGGTTTTGATTGAAGCATACATTCAGTGGCCAATTAATTATACAGTATTATTATTTCCCTGATTTATTAATATTTATATTTTCATTTATGACTCATTTATTTGTTATTTAGTTTAAAACGATAATCTTAAACCAAAGAAGTGAGGTTGGAAAAAAAGACAAAAATCCATGATTTTTAATCGACATAGTTATGCATAAAAACAAAAAAAAATCAGAAGTAAAAATTTCAAACATGGAAAAACATGCTTGTCAGAATATTATAACCAGACTCTGATTTAGGAGCCGACACATCTAACATACATGATTGTATAAGTATGTACATTTGGCAATTGTTCTTGGCCGATTTGCAAGATTTTTACATCTACCAAGATATTAATACAGATGTGGTTTCAGCAAATCTCCAATTTTGAAAAGAATTTATTGCAAACATTTGGCGTTTTTGAGATTTCTTTCAAATGACAATCATGTGAGGAAGCTTCTTTTGCTTTGTGGGAGTATCCCCTGTGTTGGAGCATAGGAAATGCCCGCCCCTCTTGCACTAGGCCATTGAAATATCAAGAACAGGTGATTTTTGGATTGATAGACAATTAAATCTAAACGTCAGAGTTCAACAAATAAACAAGAAGCCACAGTAAATAAAAAGAATGATTTATTCATAAATCAATGTTTGCTGTCAATACAATGATTAATCAATGATGAGCATTTACATTAGTTGCAATGTCCATCCATAAACCAGGCACCTCAAAATTCATGAGTAACCTGAGTGTGTATTTATCAATGTGACATGAAGAGGGTACAATACTTCCATTGATCAACAGATTAACCGAAGTCATTTCAAAATGATGTGAAAAGTAATTTATTGTCTGGGCCGGCTGATTGAACTTTATCACAGATTTGCCAATATAAGGGCCCTTGCTGTCAGACTTTGACGATTTAGCCAGCGTATGCCGACTTATCAAAATTTCTCGAAAATACTGGCTAATGCATCAAACTAACAATGTATTTTTCAGTTTTGGGCATATAAGGATAGCTTAATCATAATGTATAGTATACTCATATAGGTTAAAAATATGTTTTGGGTACGCTAGACAATTATCTCTTTCGACTTTAATGAGTAAATTACATGTAACATCATGAACGGGTGTCAACGAGCATATAACCTACCTACAACTTATGACCCGCAATGTGCGGACGTATGAGCCTTACGTTGGCATACTTTGAAAAGTTTTGTGCATGCATGCACAAAAGCTTTTGATGACCTTGCCGTACTAGGACGTATACCAGCATGCTTATCCATAACAATTATTCGACAAACACTAGCGTTTTTGCAAAATTTTCATTCAATTGACATACACTGGCTAAATCATCAAGGTGGTACAGGGCCATAAGCAGTCTCATAAACATGGAGACAAAATATTTGCTTCCATATTCATTGGAACTTGATTGGAACTTACGGTAATTAACACCAAACAAGTAACTGCAGTCTGCTAATGTTCTGAGCCATCGTCTGACAAATTTTGCATTTTCATCCCTTCACCAACACAACTTAATTGGTACAATATCCCAATCACGGGTGGATTTTGATATACAAGGTGACGGGGAGGAAAGGGTTGAACCAGTCAACACTGCAGCTGCAATATTTCAGTGCAGGTGACTCTAGGGATGACCTAGTTAGATTTACTGATTTCTGATTGGCTATTATTTTTAGATGTTTTGTTCCTTTTTAGAAGTAATATTTTAGGAACTACCCTTCTCTTCTTTGGTAGTTGAGATGTTATGTTTCAGAGAAGGCCTCTCCATGACAGCCTCAAATCATATTTTATATTCAAATACTGCTTTGCTAAATTGTAATTGCAAAGCCTCATTGCCTATAAAAAAACCACCTGTTTGATTGCTGTGATATTTTTTGCATGTCAAAAGCATGAGCCTAATCAGATTTCCTTCATTCATATGCAAATTAGTTTGAATTGTATCACAGTTTTATATTACACTGTTTTTTTTTTTGTTTGGGGATGTTTTGTCAAAACCTCAATGTCTCTGAAACAAATAGTCCAGAATATAATTTCAATGCAGTGCGTCTGATTCTAATGTTTTTTTTTCAGTTGTTCTTAGTCAAGAATTGAAGATAGAGGCTTTTGTACAAATTCAGGCAAGGAGCACATTTTATATGACAACAAGAATATTAATAACAAAAAAAACAACAACAAAATTAATATTTATTGCTTGCCTGTAAATAAAAAGTTTACATTGCACTTTGTAGCAATAAAAGTTAATAGAAAAATTACATTTTCACACAAATGACAAGTGATCAAAAATTAAAGTTACCAGTTTTGTATTGAGTAATGACTCCATCAGTCATAACACTTTCTCTCATTGATTCTAATTTAAAAACCTCATGAGAATCAATCATGTCACAGCCAGTTTAAAAAGTGCAATTTTTTGGGTTTTAATTTCCCCGTTTAAATTTACATGGGTAGTATCTGCAGTGCACAGGGAGAGTTGCTGGAATTCCACAAAGTTGCTTGCATGCATACCTGGTTGAAAGGGCTTTAATACAAACCTGAAAAGAACTGTCATCAAGGCACTCAGGCAGGCAGCCCTGTATCCATGTTTTACCAACAACGCACACTTTCACTTGAAGCACTGATGCTCAAGGCTAATGGGTCATAACAAAGGAGGACACAAAACCATGCCTATACAATTACTGGTACCTCATAAAGGAGCTTAGCCCCACACATGCCAGTTAGCATATCTTTACTAATAGTTGCAGTACAGTACATGTGATGTCAATTTTAATGAGTTGCTTGAACTTTGAAACAAGGCACAAGAAAACGTGAATTCACCGTGGTGTGAAATCAATATTTTCTCTTTCTTTTTTTTGAAATTATATTTTAAATAAAATCAAATCAGCAGTTGTTCATTTTGAGACAACATCGACTTCTTTCAGGTTTTTAATCACCTGGAGCCCTCAATGGTCGCTTAATTTGTGAAGTCATGCGTAAATTCCACCAGCTGTCGCAGCTGTTGGAATTGATAACAATTGCGAAAATCAGATGCTGACAGTTTAGTGTTTGATGCTCCACTCTAAATGTAACCTTTGATGTAATTTCCAGAAGTCACGTCCTGCCTTAGTGTGAAAATTCACTTTCTTTCAAGTAACTCCCCAAATCTTGTGTAAAGAATACCAAGTTAACTTATATTTTATATAAAAACACAATGTGTTCAATGTTGTTGCTGACAGCTGGATTTTACACTAAGTCTTGATAAGCAGTTACGCACCGTCAACAAACACTGCATTGTTGTGCGAAATGTGTTGTGTTTACAAGACTAATAATCTGTAATCAGCACACTATATACATGTAGGTAGATATAGCGCCTCAGGGACAGATATTCGGACTCCATAAAATTTTTACAATTCTTTTCTAATCAACCTCTTGTCGAGGCTCATTTTAAAGCTTTTGCTGGAAACATTTTTTCAAGTAGAAAATTTCATTTTCCCCATAGAGTTGTTAACACAGGGATGACGGCCATTTTAAATTTCAAATATCAGTAAATGTTGTAGGTAATTTATTTCTCTTGTACTAAACTTTGCACGGTGACCCATGATTTTTATTCTTGATTTGTTGAAAGAATGGCTGATATCTCTATTTCAATGCACCTTAAGTAGAAAAATAAGAAAAATGTATGTTACTTATGATATTTAAAATCAAAAGAAAACATGAAAAACATAAAAAAATGTTTTATTTCCAGGAGATATTTTGAATGTAATGATTGTACATGGGGGTCTACTTTAACACATGAAGTTAATATTACAGTGTAATATTGACCGGTAATTCAACTCTTGCCATGCAAAATTCACTTGTCTTGCAAACCAACTTTAAGACAAGCTAACTTATTTTGCATCAATTGTCCTGGATCTAATTCCTACCGTGGCAAGCAAGATAAAAAGCATCCTACTGTGACACATGGAGGGTTGACCAAACTCTATGGAATATTTAATAGCTTAAATACCCATAATTATGAATCAAGTGTACAAGTTTGTCAGGTTAATATGGTCTTACCAGCAAATTGGATGGTTTATTATATATTTCATACATTGATACATACATGTGTGTAGTTGCTTGTCCTTTAATTTATAATCATTGCAATAAGGACAAGTAATTTTAACGTTTGATAAATTCTAATCATTTTTGTTCTATGCTAAAAATACATTTTGTCATTAATTCCTCTACCAAAAGCATGTTGAATACAAATTTAAGTTACTAGCAATGTGCACCAGGAATGTAAAATTTCTTAATAGTGAAATGAACATGCTCCAGTCAGCCACACGGAGTGGCCATGTGGCTGGGCTCAAGCCATATATGGCCGCTCCGTGCACCTATAATGAGCCATATCTTGACAGACTGTTTTTGACTTTCCTCTCACCCATAACCTGCGTCACATTCTGTGAGGATATCCTGTCTGTTTTCGACAATCTGTTTCCCTAAACGTCATGCATCAATCAGAAACAATAACAAAAGTCAGTGACAGCTACCTGGTCACCTGATCATGCAGTTCCCCAAACCAGTAACTTTAAATTTGTGACTATTTGGCACCTTGGTAAACATTTTTTGTCAAATGTAGGTCCAACCAGTATGTAACCTAAATCTCAAAGCAATAAACAAACAGACATCAAATGCAATTTATTATTATTTTTTTTCTCCCTGGTTGAGGAATAAAGTGACCTATTTCCACCACGCTTATAAATTGCATGCTTGAACAATTGTTCCGTGCTCAGTGGGTGGTGCTCAATTGTGAAGTTGTGCCTCAAAATAGCGTCTGAACAATGCTTGAGGACTTTCATCAAACTATCAGTTTCCCTTTCGCCTATAATGCTTTGTCACTTAAATAAAATGGGGCAGTTTTTTTCTCTTCAGGATGGCATTCTGTAATTACAACCTTAGCGGACTTCATGAAGCAAGAACCTGCATGAATGTAACATACTGTACCCCCGTAGATGCAGTCTAGGGCCTATGGTCAGTTTACCTTGCACAATCAATCAGGATGACCCATTACATGACCCAGACCTAGTTTTTGTTTTATTTAACCACCACATTCAGATCTGATATGCCTCAATTGTTTCATTTGTAACTTTGCACTGAGTATTCTGCCAAATTTAAGGATACATGAACATGGCAGTTAAACATTCCCTTCAGTTAACTGTAACTTTTGATGATTTTTGTATAGTTTTTACATCAAATAACAAGTTCTTGTTGTAATTCCTAAAGCGTGTTTAAAAATCCACTATTTAGCTTGTTAACAAAGTCCATACATTTGTAAAATGCAGTGTTATTACATTTTATTTGTAGTCCACACCGAAATTCCATCCTCAAAAATATAATGTAGTTAATGTACAAGCCAAGTTGACAAGCTGAATATTATGTGTATCCCAACATGCTTTGGGAGTAGAACAAGAAACTGTAGTTGCCATACAAAGACAGAAAAATGGTGAAAAAAAAATAAGTGAAACTTATAGCTTGCCCCTAACTTCACACAAGAGGTTTGCTCCCATAGAATTCCGCAAATTGTTAAATCAAAAAATCTCCACCAAAAGGGAATGTCAGTCAACTCAAGGGGCTGGTATAAGATTGTTCACAAAAAAGTTTCTTATGAACAAATTGTGCACTCTTTGCTCCATAGGTTGTTTCCATGACAACAAACATAAGTGTAACCAAGAATGTGGCACTTTTTGGACTGAAGTACCATGTTTTTAAAAACCAATGGCCATTGGGATTGACACACACTACCAGGAAAAGCCCTGGTGATAATTCACAGGAATGAATTTGTTGAATATTGTTGTCTCAACAGGTTTGCCAGGACCTAAAGAATATTATTGAACAATTTTGCCAGGACTGAAAGCTAGAATAATGTTTCCTGTTGCTTGAAAAAGAAAGCATAGCAATTGTTTTATTTCATTTTCATTACTTTGTTTTCCAAGAGGCATCCGCAGTACCTGAAACAAGGAAGAATGTGTGTCTTTGATTCGATGATTCTGAATAAACATTTCAGGAAAAATGTGTTTTTGCAGATATGAGAAAATTGTACAGAATTATACTTCCTTGCTAGGTCAACTTGAGGTGAAATCAGAACTTTTCAATGGAAGAAAACAACTTTTTGCTGAAAATTTGTTGGGGTGTACATTTGTCGCACCTTCAAAAACAGGTCCCACGAAAACAATTTATTTTTTCGTTCTTTCAGTAGCTGTGAAGCTAATGGACCTCTAGCATTACCCGTACATTGACTTGTAAAATCATTGGGTGCACACCCAGTGTGCTTCAGTCTTCCCAAAAATTTAACCCTTTCACCCTCAACTTTACCATAGAAAACAATGGATTAGGGACAAACCATGGTGGTGAAAGGGTTAAAATAGTAGACTTCGAGATCGAAGTCGTCATGAAAATCATAGTTCACCGAAAATAAGCCATAAATAAATCAGTCAATTTCTGTATATAAAGCACTAAAGGCTAAAACCAAGTCATAAACAAAGTGCTTACTGGGTAAAGTTTACTGGATTTGATTGGGAAAAAATCTAGATAGCCTCGTTTGATAAATTAAAATTATTCTGCTCATTATGTACTTTGACAACTAGACTGTATTGCCCTGTATACTGTATGGAGAAATTCTCATGATTTCTTTTGGAAGAGTTTTTCATAAATTCAATAGGTCTTTATGGAGATGTGTGATTTTAAATGAGAGCATGTGTAAATAGGATCTGGGGAAATGGTAAATTTTTCAACATTTTTCTCCTCTGGGAAACACACATTGCTCACGTACGCCAATAGTTGAGATAATATTTACCCATTGAACATTCCCCAAAACCGATTTACCTATTAGATACATGTACATACAACAGGGAAGCTGAGAACAAAAATTTGGATGTTTTTCGAGGGAAATTCAGTTATTTAAAACTGTGAAAGTAAAACTTACATTGAGGCACATGATTCGCATTCATGCAGAAACAGAACACATTATAAGGTAGTACATGCTGCGAGACAGAAAAACACTTAAAAAAACTTTTGCTCAAATTTTCCTCAATGAATCAACAAATCATGGATCGCCACTCAAAGCTAATGGGTACTAGAGCAACAAATTACGTATTATTTACCGATATTTGAAATTCAAAATGGCTGCCATCCCTGTGTTAAACCATGGGAATAAAATAAATTTGGATTTTCATAAAACTAAGAAGTTGAACATTTTTCTTAATCCAAGTGCTTTAAAATGAGCCCCATAAGTGGTAGATCAGAAAAGAATTGTAAAAATTTGAGTCTGAATATCTGTGCCTGAAGCGCATTCTGCATAATTTGTTCATAACTTCATACTTCATAGGGAAGGGATTATCCTGCTATTCAACTTTTTCCAAGAAATAGATTACGAACTGACTAAGAATAGGAACATTTTTGAAATGGTATGATATGAAGCCTGCAGGGAATGTAGAAGCAATAACACGGAGTGTCGTCATTTCTGACAGAACAATTTTGATTGGCCAGCCTCATTTGACATCACTCCCTTATAATTTTTGATTGGTCAGTTTCATTATGACCCCATACAGTTATCTTTAGCCAAGTGACCACTTCCTTGTAAATTTCATGTGCGCAGTGAAAGGAAATGACAATTATTGACGGAAAGTTTCATCATATATCATTTACAGTTTGAGGAATTAATTTTTTGAAAAACGTAGGATATATTATTTTGGAAATTTCTGTGGAAATGTGAGGAAAATTACTGAGTTAAGAGTGAAGGAGAACTTTAGGTTCAGTTTGATGCAAAAAATTCAGAGTAGATTATGAAAGTGTAAACAGGCTAAGCTTGAAAAGTTAATAAGAATGTGAAAATTTTTGTGCAATATTATGAGCAATAATCATGCCAATTGACACCCCCTCAACGCATTTACCATGCATCTACTGGGGGTGATCAATAGTTAGGCACTTATAAAACTTGTTATCTCTATAAATAGTCAGACAAATACCCTGGCAGGGTCAAGGGTCATCTGAACGACTATACCTTTGTCACGTCAGCGCTATTTTAAGTTGTGATCTAAGCATAATTGCAAACAGAGAACAAAACCAAACCAAAAGTCAAATACTGAAACGGAAAGAATTTGCTGGACACAGAAGGTAATTTGTCTTTACTGACGGAAGTTCACTTCTTCCGAATTATTAATATGCATGCCGGGTAACTACAGTGCTGTACAGCATTTCCCTGTATAATCATCACATTCACATTATCCGTAAAAGTCCAGATCACAATGTAGGCCGGGTTAAGGTGGTCTCACCATTGCACTGCTGTTTCTGCTACTTGGTGAAATATTATGACTAGTTGTAATTTAATTGATAAGCTATACCAAAGCATAGGGTAAAATGTTTTATAGAAACTGCATTCCTCATCATCAGTTTTTGCCCCATTACCCCCCCCCCCCCCCCCCCCCATGACCCCCCATCCAGTATGAAGGCAAGATGCAAAGTAGGAAATTTTTGTCAGTGTTGGGAATTTTATTTTGGTAAATCCCCACCCAAATTTATATCAAGTTTTAATCTTACATACATGTATGTCAATCTTTTGTTTGTATAGGTACGTGCCCTGAAGATATTGGTTGTTAATGTCACCATACATGTAGGTTTCTTAATGCAGTGCCCTGCAGATAGGCATGTCTATTTCAATCGCCACCACGTACTGATTCAATATGCAATAGTACTGACTTTTACCGTTTGGCACTTTTCTCGGCACTTTTGGCTTCGAAGCAATTTTTTTTAAAATCTGAAGATGGACAAATTGTTCCTCCTTTTTGAAAAAACTACCATTAGTTTTGCATTAATTAGTTTAAAAATTTGACTGTTTGTCCCGCAGTTGAAAGGATCACATCTGATTCTGACGTGCTCTGAACAACATCTGGCGTCGCTTAATAATGATGATAATTTTGTGGAAAAGAAAATAACAGATATATAGCAGTGTTCTAAAATGGTGTAAAAAAAGTTTATGATGACATCTTATGGAATTTAATTAAATGACCCATCATGTTGGATGTCACAGTACGCCAAAGGTACAGCCCACACGTTTGAAGAACTTTAAGGCACCTCTCAGTGCACTGTGAAAAATACTGGAGGAAAGTTAATTGAATTACAATTTGCATCATTACCCAAGAATTGAAGTTGATCATTCAGGTTCTCATGCAGTTCACAGCATATCCTACCATTTCTAAATGTCTTTGTTATTCATTTTAAATGGCCAAACCCATTTGGTAAAATTTGTATCTGCATTGATTTACTGGTAATATAAAATGATTTGAATTAAGGGCACCCTTCTCAGTCCCTGGTTCTTGCATAATATGTGAAGATTTTTGTCAGTCTTTTGTTCTCTATTAGATTAATCTCATGATAAAGTGCAACCTTTAATGACATTTTAGTTTTCAATTTGAATTGCCGTGATTGATTTCGTTGCGAATAGTCACCTTAAAGTGTTATATAACATCCAATTGTTAAACTTGAGTTCTGAATTATATGTTCAAACAAGCCTCTACAGTCACTAGGCAGCTACATTGATTGTCAAACAGTGGTCCAAAATGGTTGAATTGAACCCAGCCACATTTAGTGATTCACCCAAAGAATTGCAAAAGACCATAAAAGCTGTTTGTTCAAAGGACAATGCCTCAGAAGTGCTAAATACATGGACATGTCTGGACTTGAGCTCTAGTACAATGGGCGTCTTAAATTTCACCTTGATCAAGTGTATAGGTACCAACCCTATAGAACTGCAGCCATCATGTTCAAGGTCATTTTACAATTTCTTTGCGAGGTTAAGATTTTTATGGCAAGAATAATAAAATATATATTTTTTATTATAGAAAAGATATAATGAATAGTACTATTAAAAGTATAGACTTAGTTCAAGTCGGTGAATTTTCAAAAAAATAAAATGATTTCCAACAGTTTCTCTTGTGTCTCTTTGACACGGTTTTCATGGAAAAAAACTTTTTTCAAATTTGGCAGCCCAGGTCATATTTTCCTAGTGATCAAACACATTACCTTTGAGTCTGCGCAGTATAGTGAGTTTGTTCCTGTGATTCTGGGTGAAACTCCCCTGTATCGCGTTCACCCTACTCATGGCATTCACCTCCCTCACATGTTTCACGTAAAAACAGAAAAAACACAAATCATCCCATTTACCCCATTGAAACATACGCAAAACTCACAAAACACTTTAGCCACTAGTCTACATCAAAAGTTAAACCTATTGTCTTCTTTTATTAAGGTATATGCGCCTTGAAGTGAAAAACTTTCTGTAAGGAATCTTTCGACCATTGACTTTCAAAATCAAGAAGAAAAATCGGGGGTCACCATGCAAATTTTGATACTAGGGAACAAATAACTCAAAAGTTACCAATATTTAAATTCAAAATGGCTGCCATCCCTGTGTTAACTCTATGGAGAAAAATACAATTTTCGAATTATGAAAAACTAAGTTAGTGAAAAGTTTTCTTATACAAAGAGCTTTAAAATGAACCTCAACAAGTGGTAGATCAGAAAAGAATTGTGAAAGTTTCAGAGTCCAAATATCTGTCCCCAAGGCGCATTCTACATTTGTACCTTAAGTCTTTTGTAAGGAGAGAACAGTCGGCTATCAAACATCAAAGAAGAATGTCCTTTCAGTAAAATTCAGATCAAGTCAAGTGCCTTGGACTGTGACTCGGACCGAAACCTGGTGAGACCTGGAGACACAACTATTGTTTTTTTTAGGTCAAAACTCAGGGGGTAGACCATTACATTTTTGGAATGCCAGGGGTGGGGGAGGATCAAATTCACTTTCAGCCTAAATTTTTCTATTTTCACAAAAAAACTGTTTGCAAGTCTGAAAACTAGACAAAATGTTTGATGTTTGGATTAAAGGGTTTCTCAGACTTTGCCAATTTCTAAAAACAATTCAAACTTTGCATTTTTCCATTGTGACTGACAACATCCACTGTAACCCCCCTGCCACAGAGAGGGCTATGGTTCATTACTTTGACATGAGGTTTGCTTGCAAAGCTGTACATTGCAAAAGAGTTAGTTGTTCTCATGATTAACTTTTTTGTGGGGGTCTGGTTTTGTTCATTCCAGATAAGGGATATCTGCAGACAGCTCAGCAAAAATTATTATCTCTGTGTTTGGCCAATTTTTGATGGATTACTGCAGACACAATGTTTGCTACCACTCTTCAGTGACAAGAATAATTGAGTTACGGCAGAAACACAGAAGATGCATCTTGCCGTTTTTTGGAAAAATGTTAATAAGTTTTCTTTTTAAGGTAGAACAAAGATTTGAATTTTCATGCATTTATGAAGCGAAGTTTCCAAAGTTTGCCAGCAACTTGACCGTAAATGCCATCTTTATGCATCATATCTACCTCTTATCATAACCAAACGTCTTGCAGTTATCTTCCAGACTGACAATGTCCGTATATTGTCACGGATGACAAAATATTTCCATTTTTATAAAACAAAACGGGAATCGAAAATATTATTGGATGTGCAATTAATAACCCTTAAAAGTTCACCGGTATCTCATTTGAGCTTGAAGTATTCAACCAACTTTGTTTTCCTGTATATATCAGAGTTTGATCCAAAAGATCTGACCTTTGTTCTGAATGGAGAGACTCCCATCACCTCAGTGTCTCATGATGGTAACCACAGCGTGTTTCATATGCCCATATTTGGACCCAAGTTGTTTACACTTGTGCCCATATTTGGACTTGTTTACAGTTTGCTTGCATACACAGTTTAGATTAGAAGAACAAGGTACTTTTTCAAAAAAAAAAGGACAAATTTATGTCAAACTTTTGCAGTGAATTGAGTAATTTCAAAAATACCGACACAACAGAAAGTTTCAACTTTAATACTAATAACAACAAAAAAGGCAAAATTCAAAAAGAAGTACAGTGCATTAATATTGTACTGACCACCTATCATATTCTTCCTTTTGATAAAACCTCTGATGGTTCAGTAGTTCAGACTGAATTGTCCAGGCTTGTAAATGATAGGTTTTTAACGTTTTTTTTGGTGTTTTTTGTAACTATGACAGCCAACAGTCATGTTAGTATGTAACTAGTATGCAAAACTTCACCTGATAGTTAACTGTGGTGAATTATGCATACATACAGTACCTTGACCGTTATTTGCCGCTGAATTGACAGCTTGATTAACAGTGTTGTTAATTTTGGATTCTGACATTCATCATAGTTTCGAATCCTTACCTTTCGATCCACGAGCAAATGCCATTGTGTCACAATTTTAATCACCCTGAAATTTTGCCAATGACTCAGCTCTAAGAATAGCATCACAGAATCCATCACATCATCTGTATTTTCATAAATCAAGCTGAGTGACCCAAATGTTGCGATATTGCAAATCGATCTGTTCTGAAAGCTTTGCAATAAAACTCTTTTTCAGATGAATACTTTGCTCCAAGTGGACTGCTGTGAGGCCATCTGACTTTACATTTCCTGGAGTTGGAAATCATCAGAGATATTTCCAGAAAGAGAAAAATGTATTTGAGCGTATTAACCTTTCCTCATTTCCACTTCTCAGCAGATTTATTTCTGCCTTGTTTAGATAAAGTACTTCTTAAATCAAATATTGTTTATTCAAGCATTTTCTCAAATATTTGAGAAATTAACGTTAGTCTTCAACAACAGTGACACAATGTTACACATGCAATTCTTTCAAAGACAAACACATCAAAACTTTAAAGATGAATAAATTTTTAAAATGTAAAATAACTGCTTCTTGTGGTCATACAAAAAGTAGTTCAGGGTTCTTCAAAGGACATATTAACTGAGTTAATTATACATAAATCCATGCAGAATATACGCCATGATACATAAAACATAACGGACTGTATATCATATTTTGACGTGCTTCTTTTTAAGTTCACAACGTCATGCAGCTCATAAAATTTTCACATTTTCTGCAAGTAAACAGGAACTTTTATTTTCTGTTGCTAATAGTTTTCAATCCTGTAGTCCTCTACTGTATCTTTAATATGAAATGAAAGGGACAAAGTCGCTCTTTTTTTTAGCTTTTTATGACTTTTGTTTTGATATGAAAAGTAGTTAGTGTCATGTTTGACTTCTTGAGACATGCTGAAATACTGGTCAACTGTGTACAACCTCAACTCAAGACTGTTTTCTCTGCAAATTATGACTCTCAAGGATATGAAAAGTGGGCTGCACAGATTTCCTGAACAAGGAAGATACATGATCATGAAAAGTGTTGAATCAGCATTTTTGAAAGTTCTTTTTGTAAAAGAAAGAATTGACTCAGAGCAAATCTATCTGAATGGCACCTTGTTTTTAAGATCATTATGTTTGTGAAACTTTCAAGCAAATGACAATATTAATTAGCACACTTGTTTATGTTTGTGCAAATCACTGAAATTGTTGTCACTCAGCCATTACAGAATGGTAACTTTTTTTAACTTGTTGAGTGCCAAAGTACAGTTTTTGACACCTTTCTGGAATACATGTATACCCAGTTCAATTTTTTTTCAGATGTTGCCAAATTTTGCAAATAAACTGTAGCCAATGAAATGTGATGTCCATTTGGTTCAAAATTGTAAAAAATTTACTTCAAAATTCATAAAAATTGGTAAAATATTGCACTAAAATTTTGGCGGGAAAATTACAGCACTCAAAGGCTTAAGGTGCAACATGATCCAGTGCACGGCCGATGAAACTCTAAATCTATACATTAAGGTGTAGTTTGCACCTCGAAATTGCCCAAACTTTCCTTAAGGAAACTTTTAATCATTCCCTTTAGAAACCCAGAATAAAAATCAGGGATCACTTTACAAAATGTGGTACTAGAGAAACAAATTACCCAATATTTACCAACACATGAAGTTTAAAATGGCCACCATGGGGAAAATTAGCTTAACTTTTTGATTGTCAAAAAATAAACTGATGAAAGCTTCAGTTACTCAATGAGCTTCAAAATGAACCTCCCACAAGTGGAAGACCGAAAAGAGACGTGGAAAAGTTTGAGAGTCCAAGTATCTGTCCGTGAGGCACATTCTACCTTGAGTTGCAAAATGGGATGAGAGCTGACTGAGCTGCTCTGCCCCCTCCGAAGAAATTAACCAGTCCCTGAAAACGTATTTGTCGAAACTTGGAGACCTTTCAGATTTTGTGTTGTCCGCTGCATTAATAAAAGTGAGCCCTGCATTCCCCACCCTCCAAAACAAACACAGTCATATCAACACCAATCCCAGGCTCCATACCATAAATAATGTAATAGGTACCATAATAATTAATGGGATACACAGTCCTCTGGCGGCTCATTACTTTGAGGTCAACATTTAAGTTGGATGTAATTCAGTCTACATTGAATATTCTCCATTTCTATGAATCAAAGTTTAGAAACTTTTTTCCAAAAAATCTCTGGGTTTGCAAAAGTTTTAGAGTGCGCATGACCCGTTGTCTTTCGCATGGGAAATTTTTGAAATTTTGGCTGTTTTCTTGGGTTCACTGATAATATGAATGGAAATAACAGACTCTGCCCTGACCATTAATGTTTATTTATGGGTGCGGGTGAGAGGAAAGCCAAAATTTACGGGCTCGGCAAGCCTCGCCTGTTAATATTTTGCTTTCCTCTCGCATGCTATAAATAAATGTCAATTGTCGGGGCGTCATCCTTTATTTCTATAGTAAACCTTTTTTTGTCCCCTTTGAGCTTCATACAGACTGCTTTCTAACCTTTCAAATCATGGGCTTGTCATTCAGGAAATGGCATCATTAAAGTCGTAATGATACAAACAATAAAATTGCCACTTATGGAAAATAAGATATATAGAATTACAGAGAAATGACGATTATGATATTTTGAAATTTAAAAAAATTGCATCGCCAGGAATGATCGTAATTGCTAGTCACACATTAAAACAACGTAGATAGTACAGCTTCCATGCACAATTGTGGGTTTATCATGAGAAACAACAAATGAGGGCCCAATGCTTTGCTCAGCCATTCGTAAATGCATAAAGTGTTACAGTAAAGTGTTAAAAAGTATTAATTAACTTGTGAAATATAGCACTTGCTTGGGAGTGTTTTGAAATTTAATTAAAAAGTGAACTGAAAGTTCAGTAATCGGAAACTTGATGGAAATTTTTAAAATCTACCTTTCCATGAATGAATGAATGAATGAATGAATGAATGACAGGAACTAAGGTTCGGTCAAATTGCGTTATCAAGGGTGCGGTTCGGGAATTCCTAAATCTATTGACATATCATTCTAAAAAAATTCTGGGAGTTACCCGGTAAACACAATAATTGTTTAGTCATTTACTTTATACTTTAAATTTCAGTTTTCAGGTTGCTACTGAGCAACTCCACCACAACTTGACTGATTCCTTTCATGATGACCTCCCCGGTGACTATCTGACCTATCAAAAATATCGTTAAACCACAGACAAGCATTTTTTCTCCTTGTCTGTGGTTAAATCAAGCTGTATGACTGAATTTGAATGTCTGTCGCAATCATTTGTCAAACTAAAAAATTGAGTCCACATTTCTAAATTCAACTTTCCATATTTTTAGTGTACTCTGGAAATTTTCACAGAGCTGAACATGTGTTTTGACACAGCTGAAGGGGGGGGGGTATTTGTGGAGAAAGGTTAAAATTTTCCAGGTCTACTTCAGATTTTTGAATTACCATGGTTCTATCATACGGTAATTGTTGCAGATGTGTTTTGATGGAACCATCAAATGTCTGTATCATTGTGTTGTACATGTCATCGTGAAGCACTTTTTTACCAAATTAAGAATTAAGAAATCAAGAACATTTGGAAACACAGAATTGCGAAAATGAGAACAAAATTGGAACCACAAAAAAACAAGCCAATCTGATACAAGTAACTGGACCATTAGAGCTTCAAGGTGGCTGTAATGAAAAGTTTTCATCTTTCATTATGAAATGCACATTTGTTCTCTTGGAACACAGAGCACGCATTCTATTTCCCAAAAAGACATTACTCATGTATTCTGACAAAAACAGCTGTTTTTTAATTTCTTTTAAACAATCTTCACTCAATTTCAAACACCCACCAATACCCCCTCCCCGATTTGACAGTCCATCCCTACAGGAAGTAGGTGTTGTCTGCATGTGATTTAGACTCTCTCACATCCCCTGACTGGACACACTAGTGTGGCCTCGGGCTGAGCGAGTTATGGAAGCCAGTGAGGGACTGTTACACTCTTTGCATTTTCAGTATTTTTTTCTCAGATTTTTTTATCTTACTGATTCTCCGTCCTCAACTGTTTCACTTTGAAAGCCATTGGTTTATCACGTCCTACTTATTTTAGATAAAGAGGACCTGGTTCTTCTCCTCTGAAAATTGTGTTTGGGTTATTCAATTGTTAAGTTTGTTAAATTGCCCTTACATGGGGACTTAATTGAACAAATAACCTGATTTGGGGACCTAGAGTTCATTTCATGCTTTAATGGGGTGCATTTATAAATGTAGAGTTACATGCCATTGTTTATTCTTCATGAGATCAATTAGTGATTTACTTAATTAATTGCCCTAATTGTTTATACCCGATCTAACACATCACCGGTTATAATTACAGGAAATTTCACTGCCACTCACTACTTCATTAGAATTATCTTCCCTCCAAGTCAGCCTGGAAGTTTGTGAGACCCAACAGAAAATGGAAAAAATCAAAACAAAATTTAATAAATACAAGTGTCATTCACACAGCCTGCTCAGTTAGCTATAGGCTACGTTACATCAGCTACAGTGTAGCCAGCGAGGGACTGTGAGGGAGTCTAGCATTACACTATCAGAGTGTTACTGAAATCATATCATTTAAAAATAGTGTGCTTTGAGTTTAAAAATGTAATATTTATTGCTTGATGTGAACTGTGTACAGCAGTTGAACGTCCTCCACCCTGTCAAATGATATTTCTACAAATCTATGAAAGGAAAACAACTCTTCGTCTGTTTGTCAAGCTTGCTAGGGCAAGGAATGCGTGTACTTTCCCCAGGTGTTAAATTTCACAAGCAAAACTAACTCAATAAAAGTTAAGAAAAGTGACTCTCGAATAAGAAACAAATGATCACAGCATCATGTATTTAAATGTAATCCATAGGTTTGAGGAAATTTATACAAATCTGATGCATAAATTAAATTTATAACAGGCCAGTTATAGTGCATTTTTTCAATCTCATAGCTATGATTTTGGTATGTTGCTAAATGGTATTCAATGAAATTTGAACTCTGTTCACCAAAAACCTATGAATGAGAAAAATATAGGAACTTGAGGGAACAAACAAAAAATCTGCTTATGGAAGAATGTACATAACGTGCAATACTACCTTAACACTTTCATTTTATGTTTCATTTTAACAACCTAACTTCAAGCTAGGCTTTTTTTATAGAAAGTCATATGCGCTGGTAGGTTGACTATCGAGAATTTTACTACAGATATTAAAGGTACGTTGAACCCCTATGAAAGAGATGTTAAGGTCATATTGGACGGCGACCTTGCAATAAACAATGGGCTCTTATTTCATTTGACGTCAATCAGTGGGATTGAATAATTTCCAGGAAATCTGGATGTTCAGAGACAACAACACGCCATGGGAGCACTGGCACTCCCAGGCTGTTATATATGACACCAAAATCACATTAAGAAGATGTATACTCCTAGAAAACATCATCTTACACATGTGCGTCACAGCTTGTTTACATGCGTTAGCACAGACGGGCTGTATACAATTACCCACTGTGATCTGGTTCCAGTTACGTACCTACGTACGTCAACCTTGGTGACCTTGTACATGCCTTGCTAGTTTTTGACCTTGTGTATTGTAAGTTGGCCAAGGCCATATTTCCTATTAGGTTGCAAGTATATGATGTCATATAACAGTGTGTTTGTCCTGGCCTGCCCTTACTCCACATGTTTTTGTTTATTTATTGAAGACAAATTGCTTCCCACCATAAAGGCAGTAGCGCTTCAAAACCAAAAACAAGAAAAAAACCACGGTGTAATTAGAATATATCACATTCCCCAATCAATGTGTACAGGGCTTAGTTCAATACAGGAAAAACATTGTAGAACTGATTCCTTATGTCAGATAATTTGCAGACTAATAAAATGAGCTTGTCTAGTTTTCCCACACAGCAATTACAGAAAGTGCAAAGGAGAGGCCAAGATAAAGCCTCACACACTCACTTTGTGCAACTTGATGACTGTCAGAGAACTTTGAACTGAAATTCCTGAGGCCTATGTTGACGTATTTATTTTTAAAAGCGATGATTTTTTGAGCGAGACCAGGGTATGATTAAACTGTACTCTCTCCATGAAAATTTCTCACTTTCTGCGTCAGGGTCAGGCTGACCTCGCACGGCCGTATAGTATGAATATTTCTTTTGTTCCAATTGTCTTCAATGAAGTGCACAACCAATTAGCTATTGGTGGCCTTATATTTGTGTTGCTTCTTTACGATTATTAAAGTTATAAAAAATTTTCAAAAAGAGATTTCAAGACTATTGTTATTTTACATACTATTGAGTAAATTAGAATAGAGAGTAAAATTAATTATCATTTTTGTACTGAATTGCCCAAGCTGACTCTCAGAGATTGGATTTTAATATTGCTGTCATTTTAAGGTTGACTTGGCTGTTTTCTACAATCTTTGTTTAAATTATTTAACATTGCTATGTGAGAATCATGCATGCATCCGATGGATTATCGTTTTGTTATGATACTTTAATTGGAATGACGCTATAAAGGGAAACAAGATTACATAATATCAGTAATGATATGTAATAGATGATAGTATATCTATATATATGATAGTAATGTTCATTGACGGGGCAAGTGCAAAGCCCGGCTGTTACTAAGGCTGTTCCATTTGTAAAGCACAGTCCCTGTGGGAGACCATTTAACATACGTCCAATTACATTATTAGTGGGATTCAACCCAGGGGTTCAACACAAGCCTTGTAATGATGTGATCTCCACATATGGAACTTTGCAATCTTTCAGTTTTTTGTGTGGAGATATTTTGTTAAAAGGCACAATCTCTAGCAATCTGATTGAAATCAGATGAAGGGATAAATGGTTTGTTATTTTTTCCTTTCTGTGTCCTTGGCTGTTAGTCTCAAACTCCCTACAAGCAAAAACACAGCAAGCTCACATGTTAATCAGACTGAATCTTTACCTGCTTGGGGCCATGAATAAATGATTAGTCACACTCTAATGCTTTTGAAAATTTTTAATTTCAACCAACTTTATGACTAGGGCTGAAGGAAACTGGTTTTAAAGATGTTTATATACACAATAAAGTCCCAGTGAGGTCTTTCAGAACTATAAATTGTACTCGATGGAAAGTGATAAAGGAAAGATATTAAGACTAAATAAAATGTACAGAAGTTATAGGAAGTTGTGTCCTAAAATTATTAATTGTTCTGCTCTCATAGGATCCCTTTTCAAAGTGCACATACAGCTAATTGACATTCACTTTGCGTATGAATATGCATGACTTCAGTTATATATTGAAAGAGATTGAAGTGCCACGTGTCAAGCAATGCTGCTGCTGATGCGGTGGCATAGCGTAGGAGCTCAGACTCCGAGAGCTATAGCTAGCATGAAAGATGGACTCACATTATAGCCACGTTTTGATTAAAACTTTTGTTACTTGACCCCTTTTAGCAAACTTTGATGCAAATGAGCTGACAGTACCACTGGCATCACTGAAATGTACAGGACATTTTTAAAGAAGATTAAATTGTAGCTTAATAGTTCAACTTCGTGGGACTCGGGGGAGGTGAAGTACGACGAAAACAGTTGCCTATCTGATAACTTTTTTTGCAATGTCTGTGAGTATAATCCCTTAATCAACACATTTATTAAACTTTAAGAGTTTTATCAGGGGAGTGTATACAGCCACTCAGACTAATTTTTGAGTTTTTTTTAATGTACTATGAACTTTCAACACTGTATGTATTGTCCATTAATCTTAAATTTGCATACAACTTGGGTAAGCAGCATGCTATAATCTGCATATAAGGTAGTATTCGCCTCAAAATTGAAAGACTTAAAGTTTTGGTCAAACTTTCCTCAACGAAACTTTAAACCAGTCTCTTTCAAAATAAAGAATAAAATAAATAGAGGGTCACATACATTGCAAATTTTGGTATCCCTCCCTTTTGTTAACCCCTTTGGGAAAACTGCAATTTTCGTTTGTCAAAAAAATAAGCTGGTGTAAATTTGAGTTCTAAGCTTCAAAATGAGCCCCCCCCCCCCTAGTGGCAGATAAATTTAAGTATTTAAAAGTTTGAGAGTCCAAACATCTGTCCCCAGGGTGCATTCAACCATAAAACCTAATTCAACACTGAACATTCAGGATAACTATCATCACGTGAACACCTTATTAGATTTTATGGCAGTGTATACTTGTTTACGATTTCTTTATGTCACCTGCCGGCAAGATCTGAAGTGGTTGTGTGGAGATAATACTCCATTTTGAAGGCAAAATCTGTCAGCTTTTGACAAAGAGGTCTTTCAAGTTTTGATATAACATCACATAGCAGAGGTGCTAATGTAAATTCCTTTACTGATGGCGACTGCTGTGGTCCTCTCTCTCAGTTTTCCATATGGTACCAAAGTTTTACCCCCTGCTATAATCAAGGCACATGCGTTGACATAAATTGTCTTGAGGAAAGGTCTGCAGTGCCCCTGTGACCCGCCGCTCAGTGCATACTTTCATGCATTTTTTGAACACGTCTTTACACACGTGAGCATACGTCGCAGCGATGTCCGTCTGTCTGTCTGTCTGTCTGTTGGTCCGATATCTCAAAATCGGCTCATCAGATCAGAATCAAATCTGGTACGGCTTATCAGATTAGAATCAAATCTGGTACATATATTCAGTTAGCAAATTGCAAGAACTGATTAGTTTTTGGTGGGTGTGGCTTGCATACTTTTTACTCATTTGCATAATTAATGATTTTAGAAAAAAAAACCCTGATATACATTAAAAAGGACCACACACAATTTGATGAGATTTGCTACAAATGTTGATCACAGCAAGATATATCAGCAGTGGGAACCATAAGGGGTGACATGAAAGATATTTGCTAATTTGCATATTTAATGAGCTTTCCTAGTTAGGGATATATATCTGATTTGACTTGATCAAAATTGACCAAACTTGGTATGTATATTAAAGATACTATGATTTAACATTATTGAAAGTCATTGAACATTTTTACTTCAGCCAATTCCGAATTTTGTCAACCAAAGTTGACAAAACTTGCTACATATATTGCAGATACCATGGTACAACATTAAAAATCATTAAGCATTTTTACTTAAGCCAATTCCTAATTTACATATTTAATGAACTTTGCTTATTAGGGATATATACTGGGATTTACTTGATCAAAGTTGGCAAAATATGCTATGTACATTGATGATTATACCAGGTTAAAACAATATCAAAAGTCATTTCACATTTTCATGTCATGTAATTTATAATTTGCATGTCTAATGAGCTTTCACAGCACGGCATATATGGTTTGAAGGACTTGGCCACCGGTAATTACACTTGCTTTATAAAGTGGTGATACAATGACAGCAGTAAGAGAACTTTAATATTTTTATTTCAGCTAATTACATATACTTCATGACCTATCCCGTGGTGATTATTGTTCATTATGTTGATCATAATACTTTCAATGAAGTTGCAAACATGTGGCAAAGGTTCAAATTTACACATAACTGCAATATATAATGAAACATGTGAGCATTTTCAGTTCATATCTGGTTATTCTTGATGTGGTAGGTGAAAGTTTTATTGAGGACAGTTTGAGCAAAAGTTTAAGTCTTTCACTTTCGAGGCGTATACTACCTTTGGGGAAAATAACTACAAGCTGTGATAATATTTTCTTTTATTTGTTCTAGAAAATATAGTATGTTTTTTTTTTCTCTCTATTAAAAGTGTGCTAAAATACAATTATTTGTTCACTGGGATTTAATTTTGCTGTTTTTACTCAGAGATGAGTCTAAATTTCATTGTTTCATTGACAAAAAAGTAAAATCCCAGTAAAAATATCCCAAACATCAAAACAGTGCAATTAAAATCCTAGTAGAAATAAATGAATTTTATAGTATAAGCCTTGCAATCACAACACTTCATGCATACTTTGCAGTGTTGGTTTTGAAAGATGAATTTAGTCTGGACTAAAATTCAATTATAGACAATAACATTTGACATTTAATACACACATATACTGATAATGTTGACAAGTTGCATTTGAAACGTTTCAACATGATTTTGAGACTTCAGGAGTAAAACAAGAAACTACGTTTTACAAACAGCAGAAAAATACTTGAAAATACATTAAAAGTTACTGCTTATGGAGCTTGAAATTATCTCATGATATCTATTACATATTGGTCTGATTACAATAGTTGTTAACATTGTCCGATTCTGTAAATAAAAACTCATATAGCGAATGTGATGTAGTAGAGTAATCATGACTTTTTTCTGACTGCGATGTGGTAGAGTTATTGCGAGATTTCCAGAGAAACTTTCTGCCAATCTCATTAACTCCACGCATGCACAAATCCACTACCCGGCATGTTCACCTCACACATGCGTTGAGGACAATGGTGTGGGATCATATTGCAGAATCTCAGTCAAAACATTTTAAATACAAAGTAACATTAACATGTTTACCGTGCATAAAAAGCTTGCTGAAATGACTTTATTTAACACAATTACCGACATGTTTAATAATCCTATAAATAAGCCTGAGTATGAAAACCAACTCGTCAATCAAATGTTAAAAGTGTACCTTGAACATTATTTTGTTGACAGTTTTTGAAATTCGTGAACTTTCTTTCTCAAGATTGAATGGCGTACAAAAACTGTCCCTTCTTGCCAGCTGTTTTTCCCTTTAATAACAGTGAAAGTCTACCAAAGTTAAAACAGCTGTTAAATTAACATTTTCTCATATCTTCTTCAAATCAGCTATCAGTAGACATTTTGCGACTCACAGTTTTGATGAAAGATTGGCAGGCAGCTGCTGTTTTGACATGCTGACCGGCACATCGCTGTTACTTATTAAACAGTTGTTATATGGTACATATATGAAAAAGGATGTATTGGGGATTTAGGCCATATCAACCACCATTACTGTAAAAAGTCGCAGGCTTTTTAAATTGTGTAACGTTTTGCTCTCACACTTAAGAAAGTGTTGAGTGCGTTTTAAGCCACCTAATTGACCGTACTTTTTGACTTTTCAGTGATTTGCCGTGAATGTGTTCAAAGATTTTCCAACCCGTAATAGACAGGAAAAATAACACCCATCGTTTAGAAACATTTTTCTCATTTCATGTATTTCAGAAAAACAACCTTTTGTACCTCGCAAAAACAATCTTCAAACTTATGCATCAAATCACAGTGTATATGAAAGTTTCGAAACCAACATGTTGTAACATATCATTGCTTGGCTGTGCCCCTAACTCCTGGCAGCACACTGATGTTTCCTTTTTCTTGTTCATTTATTGATGCTCTATGATCAGCAGAAGCTGTAATTGTAGATATTTTTAAAAACTGTAAGGTGACGGGCAAGTTACCATTATGTCATTGTTTCGATTGAACTTGGAGCCACAGTTATTAGTTTTTTTGTTCCTCTTTTTCTGCAGGTCTTCCTGGGAGTGTGCCTACTTCTTGGAACAGCCTGACAGGTAACAAACACTCTGCAGGCATGAAGGAAACCAATGGTTTCGGGGGAATTCCCTGACCAGTACCTGACCATAACCAAATGAGAAGTGCTGTCTTACCTCAACAAAGGCATCAAAGCGTATAATGAAAATGAGCGTGCTCTGAATCTTAATACAAAAAGTGGCGTCTTCTTGATTTGAAAATCATGTATCCGCAAGGTTCAACCTCTTGAACCAGGAAGACCATCGAAAAAATAAAGCTGCATTTTTTCCGTTATTTTTTCTGCTACTGTTTTCCTTCTCGAGTCAAATGCACAAACGTATACACATACAAATGTACATGCATGTAATATTTGTCCTTTCAAAGCTTTTTTTTTCAATGATCAAAAACTTCACGCTTTTTGATAGTGTTTTTCTATTATAGGAGTCATTTAAATTAACAATTTTCATGGCATTCTCGTCGCATAAACTTTCAAATTTCGAAGATAAAAGTTATAGCATTGTAGAGTGTAACAGCCGTAAATTTAATTTTTTACATTTCTATCTGAGATTTGAAGTTTCTTTGAACTATATTTTTAAAAAAATTGAACTTTTAAGGAGCAATATTCAGTTTCCTACTATCATGACAACTTCCAAAACCTATCATTCTTTGAAACAGGAAATAAGTTTTTATTTTGTTATTTAATACTGTGAGGGTTTCCCGCGTGTTCACAACAATGTTTCATTTAACAAACTTTTCAGTGTCTTCACTCTCACTTTTTAAGAAATTTTGTGCCGTGAAACTAGTTTTAACTTCTCCCAACAGTATGCTAAAATGGAGTTAAAATATTGCAAATAGATTGTACATCAAATGTGTGCATAAGTTGTGTGCAACATCTGTATCGTTGGCAAACGAATTCTACTCTCGACTAAAATTTCATCATCAATGGTGATACATTTCACATTAACGTAGTATGCGCCTCGAAAGTGAAAGACTTAAACTTTTGCTCAAACTTTCCTGAATGAAACTTGAATGGGGGGTTACCGTGCAAAGTTTAGAACTAATGAAACAAATTATACCCAACGTTTTGCGATATTTTAAATTTAAAATGGCCGCCATTCCTGTGTTAACTCTATGGGGAAAAGTAAATTTTGGATTTTTGAAAAACTAAGACGGTGAGAGTATTTCTTTCTCCAAGAGCTTTAAAATGAACCCCACAAGTGGTAGATCAGAAAAGATTTGTAGAAATTTGAGAGTCAGACTATCTGAGACACATTCTAGGAGGTTAAATATGGTTCAAACCGTTATTAGGCATTTATATGATTTAATTTAGGAGTAGAATAAGGAACAGTGTTCTATGAGTGGAACTAAAATAGCTGAATATACATTGAAAGTTAGAGCTGTTAATAAAAGCTTTAAGTTGTCTGAGTGAAGTTAAAGAGGCACATTCCTGGTGAGAAAGAAAATTACAGAAAGCAAATTATTCCAATTGACTTAGAAATCAGCGGAAAACAATTGTAAAGCATGAATTAAACAAGTATATACACACACTGAACAGTCAATGTATTGCATTCAGAAATGTGTCTCTGTTAATTCCCAATCTAATCGGTTGAATTAGTACAATCAGTGAACAGTCGTCAAGTTACACAAACTCATGTTCATCTTCGCTAATAAGTGTGATATCTTTTTTCCCGTTTTCTAAGCTTCATGATTATCTAAAATTTTAGTCAAGCAGTCCAAACTATGCGTTCAGGTGGAATGCACTATTGTGCCAGTTTTTTTCAGACTTGCAAATTTTTGACAATACTACCCTGGGTAAATTTGTCCGCTGCTTGTGCATGCCTGTGGCAGCTAATGGAAAAGCCTTGCCAAATTTCAAACATGGCCAAATTGTCGGTACCTAAATTGTTTCTCAACTCCCACTTTACCATTTGGATCTCTGATTTTTATTTTTGATTTTGGAGGAGCACGAAGAATGGTGCAGAATTCTGAGAACAAGACAGCTTGTGGAGTGTATTTTGTATATTAGTGGGTGACTGTCATTGTGTAGGAGATTTACACCTGCTTCAGTCACCTAGTCCTCTGTATAACTTCCGAGAAATTTTAATCAAGAGATTTATGAACTTGTGAAGAATATATTTCCCCCGTTTCCCCCATGGATTAAGAATGAGATTGAAGGATTTCAATATGAATAGATGACTTACATCATCACAGTCAGGAATGGTGTACATGAAACACACCACCCACACATGATTTTAGAGCAAACTTCAAATCATAAAATATTCCACATTCCTCAACTGAGCATGTGCTTGAGATAAAATTTCTGTCCAGGGTCAACGAAGAGTGGAAAAAAAACAAATATACAGAGGCGTGGTCTATAGGTGTTGTTCATATTAACCCCAAGATAAAATAGTGTAACTTTTGTTTTGCTTGCAGCTCCATTGCTGTATGCACATACAGATACCAACAGCTTATTACTATCATCTGCATAGACTTTTGATGTAATTTTGCATACTGCAGTATTATTAAACACAAACGGCATGCATCTGACAGCGTCAAGTCCCAGTTTATCTTTTACGACTTGAATTATATTCATTTGTCAACTAAGCATTGTGAGCACAAGGCTTAATTATAAAATATTCAAATTACTTCAGGGAAAAGACACCAGAACAAAAGTGATCATTATCACAAAAAAAGTTGAAGCAAAAACAGATATATCTTGATGCCCTTTAGCAAACAGATAATCAAATAGGGTGTGGTACTAATACACTTAGTTCATCGTTTATAGATAACAGAGCTTTTAGCTCTCTAGTGCTTTTCTCAGAAAAGTTGACTATTTTTTTGACAGGGAGAAGTCCGGTCTCAAATTACTTGGGTCAGCCATCGATAGAAGGTTTAACATGGAAATTAGCTCACCCATGAACGATAGTTTTACCAGATTGAGCTCCCACACAGTAGTTTTGATCAAGAGCGTTATCACCGGCTTCTATAGAAAATCATGTTTTAATATCAAGCGTTTGCTACCGAACACACATCTTTGCCAGCCGAGCCATACATCATCATTATAACCTAATATCAGCTGATATGGCATGCACATAGCTGGCCCCTCGGGAGATAAGTCACAAGGCTGATTTTTTGTTTGCTGTTGCGGCTTTTGCTTATCACAGAGCTCTCATCGTATATGACATACAAACAAGGCGTGTACACCGGACAAAGTTTGAATTTCTGTCCATGACTTCCTCTATGGTTTAAGAAAGGCTACATCCCATGAAGGACAGCAGAAGAGATTTAACTCATCAGGGGTTCACATACACCTATACACAGTGTTAATCCATAGTCAGTCTGCTGCTCCACCACATGTCTATACGGTAGCATCTGAATTGTTTTACTCTCATGTTTTAATTCTGAAACAAAACTATCACATTCTTGCAACATTTACACATTATTCATCAACTTTTTTTATCCTCACAACCTTTTGATATCAGTGCATGTATTTTTCATAATTTGTTTTTATTTTTTCGTAAGTTTTTTTATATGAACAATCATTTAAAAAGTTGTGAAACACTTTTGCGATAAATACCGTCATGAGACTAGTTCATAGCTTTTGACAAAGCAGTGTTGATAGTATCTCCCACACATCAAAATAGCTAGGGTAAAAATTAGTCCATTTACCGTGGTGATGATCAACACTCATTCCGTGCGGTTGTAGTCTGTATTTTAAAGTCTGGTTGAAGTAATATAAATATAAAACCTAGGTACAATGAAACCAAGCAGATTGATGACAGGGTCTACCACATATCATCGGCAATGTGTATGGAAAAATCTGTAAAGTGGTTGATGTGTGAAGAGAAAAAAAAACACATTCTCTTTTATTTTAATATTTATTTGACTTAACAGAGCAACTTGAATGAGAGATATAAAAGGTGAGATTGCATTATAAGGTACTGTACACTAAGCTGGATCTGTGTATAATATATCATATTTCCTGAAACTCCGCTTGCTTCAGGCAATCTGAAACAGGAAATACGGTGTTTTCAATGAAAACTACAGTTCAGTATTGTACATGTAAACAGCATATCAAGAACCAACAAGTCACATTTACCTAGAAAAGAGAAAATTGGTTTATAATTATTAAAGTGTGTGCCATTCAACAGTGTTTACATGGTTTTACAGTCATCAAATACAGGCGTAGAGGAAATACCTTTCATGATATTTCAGCCTTTAAAATATATAATTCCTTCCGTATAAAACTGCATTTCAAATTATGTTTTAGTTTCCTCATTTGCAGCATATCTTAGACATTTATCACTATCCCAGTGTGTGTGTGTGTGTGTGTGTAATATATATATATATATATATATATATATATATATATATATATATATATATATATATATATATATATATATATATATATAGTTAAAACTAAATTGGAAAGACTAACATTCTAAACAATCGTTGGGCGATATAAGTTATTATAATACATATGAAGTATATAAAAATCTATAAATGCTGTTTTATATAGATACTGTTAGATAATCACTAGATATAGGAACGTGCAAATGACACTTACTGCTGCTAGCAGATGTTTGGCCAAATATTGTCTGTTTGTGCATGCACTTGCTTATTGCTATAGCGGCTTGAGATGATAAGTCTCAGTCTCAATTTGTCAATCGTGTGAGCAAATTAATTTCTGAATCTGTTCAAACTTTTTGAAAAAAAAATTTATTGTTGCATATTAATGGTGGAGCGAGCTCTGTCTATTAATCAGTATGAGTCGAGGGTATGACAATATGTCAAACACCTCTCTCTCTCTCTATCTCTCTCTCTCTCTCTCTCTCTCTCTCTCTATGTTTCTGGTTGAACTTAAGACTCCCAAACACAAAAGTTCACGCCCAAATATGGTGACTTTGTCCCACTTTTAATTTGCATATCTGAAGAGTAACACTTTCTATTTTGTGAAAAATCTATATTTGTAACATCTACAACTGTACAGATCGAGCTGAATTATTTATTTAAGCAAAAATAAACACAATTAATACAATTGTTACGACTCTTGTGAAAGGCCAACTGAGAACCCTTTATTATGTCTTTGTTTCTAGGAAATGCCAATTATATCCTTTCTATTTTTGCCTGGTCAGTATAAATTTAAACAACTTACATCCTGTAGAATATTTATTTGTCATAAATATCTATTGTAGTATGTGTTTGTCATTTCTTTGGTAATTGTGAAATTTAAGACTGCTATGGTGATACAATTAATACTTCTGCATCTGTACAGGTACTATTGTACATGTTGTGTGGGTGGTGCATCAAATATACTGCCATGACTCAAACGTGTGATGGCTATAAAATTTAACACAATGATCACCAATGCACTGAGGAAACATACAAGATCATAAATATACAGTACAAATTATAGTTGTATGTTTAGTCAATTATAGAATGAACCATGCAGTTTTAAAATGTTACTTAATCAATTGTTTTTTGTTGATTTTGTGATCCATTTATCTTCACTGGTACCATTTTCCTAAAATCAGTTGTTGTTTCTGATTCTGAACTTTGAACAGTCTCTGATGTCCATACAGTTGTGATATGAAAACTGTAAAAAGTGCAAGCTGCAAGGTGAACCAAGCTCTAACTCAAAATTCTGGTATGCTGAGTATTAATATCATGCCAATTCAACAATCCTGTTTTCATCTAAAAATCATTCATGCAACGCTGATCGAAGCTCAGGCAGCTTAGGCATCCTGTATGTTAAGGGGTGAACCATTTGATATGCGGTGGGGGGGGGGGTCTGAAAGATTGATGAGGTTGCATTATTTTTTTTTACCTGATCCACTGTACATTTTTTCCCACTTTTTTGTCAAGCCTATTCTGGCTGGGCTGATTTTTTTTCATTTCACTGATATTTGCTGGGAATCTTTTTTTTTCGAAAATCTTTCAAACCGCCCCCCCCCCCAGGATATCAAATGGTTCACCCCTAGTGCCACTACACATAGGTTATCAAGAGCTCAAAAGGTTTGTACTTACAAGTTCATACCAACATTCTCACCTGGGACTGTGGGTATTACATCATGATCACATGCTTCATATGACTTCGAGTTTTATGGCAAAAGGTGCTGCATGCATGCTTGGTTAATCATGTACTATTCCTGGACCATGTGGTCATCTTGGAACAATGCTGCCGGACTTTAGCTGAACAGCTTTAAAAATTCCAACATACCTTATTTTATGATACCTGCAATGGCCTGGATTTTTTGGACAGTGTACTATGAAATGCCTTGTTTGTTTGACGCTAATTAGGCTGCAGATGTACACCAATCTCAGAATGCTTAAAGCAGTGTATCAATTTATACCTCAGTGCCAGCCAGGTGATTATTATCAGATTGCATCGGGGCATGCGTGGGTGGATCCAGTTACAGCGCTGTTCAATTTTAGTAAGCAAGTCCATATGTGAATATTATTTAGTTAACACAGTGTGTTGTATTGGCAAGTATTATCTTCAGTGATTTTAAAATATTATTTACAGCTCTGATAAACACGTTTAAAATAACCAATATGTTAATGTTATATAAAAGTGCAGGTTATAGCACCCAACAATGCTCTGTATTCAGGCAAGCCAATAAAGTGGATGTTATAGGAATTTCAACACAGCCAATATGTTGAGTGGTATTTACAGCAATATCACTATGGCCAATTAAGTGGTATCTATAAGCAAAAATCAATCAAGCATAGATTCTATGTTACAATAATATACAGTTGTACCAAATATGATTGACCTTACTTGATCTTGCCAATATTGATTTACCTACATGTATAACTGAATTTTTTACACAGGCCTGATTTTAGAATTCATGATGATTATAATTAATGCATACTTGATGTGCCTTAATTGTCCTGATTTGCAACGATTATATAAATGATTCTGTTCAACACCAATTAAGAAACAAGAATAATTAGCTTATAAAAATACATCAGACATCAGTATGGAATCTTTTACAACTGTCCCTGGCAGTTTGATTTAATTCAGCTTTTCAGAGTCATGAGAGATATACTTCTTTGTTGGCAAACTATGATGATTTCAAAGATGATGGCTTGAAGAGTGAGCCATTGACCTTGCTGTGTATTTAAAATTATAATCCCTTCCCAATAACTTTGTCAGAATAAGATTTTTAAAAAGTTAAAACTAAATTATGTTCTACAGATACATCTGCTGCACGCTATAATTTATTATTTTAGAATAGCTTGTGTATTTTACCATGTACAACTCACAAATTATATCAAATAGAGGACTGTATACATTTGAAATGACAAATACATTTGTTAATACCTTTCCATCACCAATTCAAATTGTTAATATATATATAATTTTATATATATATATATATATATATATATATATATATATATATATATATATATATATATTAACAGAATGGCATACATATGAATCTCTGCTTGTTTGGCTACATCTCCTTTACAATGATCATGGTTCATGCATATTTGTAAATTCATTCAGAGGGAAAAACAGCCTATCAACACTGCAGATTTTTATACAGCTTATGCCTAAGTCAGTCAACATCAACTGAATTAAATTTAATTGCTGTGATAGCAAAGTAGGCAAAGAAATGTGTGTTTCCCACTGTCATTAAAACGATCATGCTTTTTGGCATTAGAGAACCAGTATATAGCTTTAACTATTTCACTATTTTTGTTTTTAAAAGTCAACTTCAGTTTTTTGTTCTTACTTTATAAGAGCATAAGAGTTTGTTGATGAACACAATATTCAGCTTGTCAACTCAGACTACATACATATAAAGACTGCATTGTTATTGTTGACAAGTGAATTCTGGTTCGGACTAAAATTCAAACGTAAATAATAACAGGACATTTTACAGGTATCGAGACATTGTGTTGGCAAGTTAACCAGTTGGTGTCTCAACATGCTGTGGGGAGTAGATCCTTCTATTTGCCCGCAAAACAATGATGTTAAAAAATCATCAAAAGTGGCTTTTGATCTCTCTTTTATCATTTTTTTCTAAAAAAGATATGTGTGCAATATGTTTAGTTCTGAAATAAACATATAAATGACATTGAACAGAGATCAGTAATGACCCAATCAACATTCCATAATTAATTTGCCTTAATAAATTCATTTTACACAATAGCCCTAATATCACATCACAGAGATCCCAGTTTGATACCCTCAAATAGCGAGATATCGATTGGTCACAGTGTGGGTTGAATTAAATTAATGGTTCTCATTTAGCTCCCAACAGAGTGTTAAAGAACGTTTCCTTGGGGAGTATGGTTTTAAATAGAACATATCCCTAGGGGACATTTTTGTGTTTTTGAATGAAATTAATGCCTTGTCAATCAACTTCACAGTGGTATATCTCCGAGTGCTCCACTGCAGATGGAAATGGGTTGACCATTAAGTATGTATGCGTTTAGTATGTACATGTACGTGGTCGCATTTACATGCAGTGTGCACATCAGCAAAAGTCCTCAATCACTACTGGTCTCGCATATATGGTACATGATGTCAGTACTCTGCTTTCTTATGAAAGTTAATTGTGTCCACTTGTAATTTGTGTAAACATGAGGCTCATGAAAAAACTACCCTTATCATGCTCTTTGCCAATTATATCTGTCTCTCAAAACAAGTTTCCGGCAGGCTATGCTACTTTTAACTTGAATAAATAACGAGTTTCACGAATCTTTGGTAATTTAAGTCAGGCAACTTTGAGATCAGGGTATTATTATCAGTGGAACTAGATGACTCACATCCGATATGTGGCAGCAGTGGGTTCAATGACATCTTTCTGACCCTTTGTAACCCCTGCTTCCCCAATCTCAAGGTCCACTCTGCTATAAATAAAACAATAGCATCGGGCCAAACCATGCAATTTAGAGGGGTGAAGGTCCAGTGGTAACATCAAGTGGGTCATCTGTCACATATGACTTTATCTTGGCGAAAAGGACACAATCCAATAAATGGGAACGAGCAGATGGGATGTATAATGTCAAGTGCGTGGACAAGCTGTTTCGTATTTGATGTTGCAATTTATTCTGTTGAAGTATTACATGTCTCTAAAGTGACACAATGGTTGAATGTGTTGAGTTATTGAGCCATTCCGTGTAAAGTAAAATATTACATGTTATCATTTCCAAGAAATGTTCTCTGAAATTACAGTGAAAATTTAAGAGCTATCATACAGCTCATTGTCTGGCACAAGCATATTTTATAGGTATATTATACACATATATTAATTTCAAATGCAGATCGCAGCTGTGTATAGACTGCAATTTAAGATTCATGTGTATGGATCGGTGTTCCACCATCGATCCGCGACCCTATGGAGTGCATGCAATGGCTATAGAGTAGACCCAGTCTTTAATATATCTCAGTTGTTGATTCCAATTGATTGACAGAAAACTAGCATGGGTTTTCTTACATCTAAAGTCTATCTAGCCACACAGGAGCCACATAGGCAATTAATTTGCATATTTGATCAAGCTGTTTTATTGATCAATTCACAGCAGAAAGTTGAAAGACTAGAATATAATTTGCAACACTTTCCACCTGTCACCAGACTCACCAATGCTATTGGTTCTGCCGTCAGTGTAGAATATTGGTGACTGCCCTGGTCTGTGTGGCTTTGTAATATCTTTTACACAGTACCTAAAACTGCTTGTGTGATTAATTGTACAGTAAGTCAGTGGCAACTCTTTCATTCAACAGTTCAAGAATGATCTCATAGGTGGCCCATCATTTCAAATGAGATCTGACATTTAATGGCATTGTATGAAATAATTATAATTGTATTTAAATGTATGTTAATTCTGCTGAGGAAGGATACGCCTCTTCCTCCTGCAAGCACTGACTCATTGTTTTTAAAATGTGTGGAACATCCATTAAAAGTAAAAGATATTTCAAAAATTCATGACCTAACAACCAGATTGCCTGTGGGATATAATAAAAGCAACATGTGTTTTTTTTTGCCTATGTGATACTGGCAACTGTCCATTATAAAAGATGTGGGTAATATTTTCTAAGTAAGATATGTATACATCCTTTTGGCAACCACTACAACTGTTCAATTTTTGTTATATCATTTTGTATAGACACACACACACACACACACATATATATATATATATATATATATATATATATATATATATATATATATATATATATATATATATATATTTGGTTTGATGGATTAATTTCAAGTTTTCTGATAGGCAAAGACTGCATTTTGCTTAGAGTAACTCAATGCCCTTGCAATGATCTATCATCCATCTATGCTGTTGAAAATTCAGCATACGAATTGAAAAAGTGTTTATCTCTAACCATTGAGAATATTGTTAAAGCTAAATTAACGGTTTTATCACTTTTATTTATCACTTCCTTATGTACTAAAATGCTAAAACGACTGAGAATAATTTTAATATATATATATACACACACACACACACACACACATATATATATATATATATATATATATATATATATATATTATATTACATTATATCCATTATATCCACAGACACAAATATATGTTAAATATGTATATATATATATATATATATATATATATATTAAAGATGTGATATATATATACAAAAAATGTATATAATGTGCATATATATATATATATATATATATATATATATATAATATATATATATATATATATATATATATTAAAGATGTGATATTTATGGTGCTTGTCTGATCTTATATACCAGGGGTAATATATGTGTAAATATATCGTACATAAAAATATTCAGACAGAGCTGTATTATTTTGATATTGATAGCTTGTCTGCTTTCAATCTTAGTCGGAAATTTGTCCTTCATGACTGAAACGGTGAGGAAAGTTGCATAATCAAATGTCATTATTCCAGGAAGACATGAGTGTGTGCTCCGTTGTGCGTCAATTGAAACCTGGATGAGGATGTTAAAGTGACTGGCACTGATCAGTTTCATTGATCCCAGCAGCTGGATTGAACGTTTTAAATTGTGTGCCACAATGCTTATATACGTGTCATACGATGCTATATATTCAACCTGCGTGAGCGATATAGGGAGTGTCCTTCAGTCGAAAACTGGAAAGTTCCTGAGAATTTTTGTAGCAATATCCGTTGTTCCAAGTGTTTAAAGGACCTCTAGCGGTTGGCGGTGTAGTTGACTACGCATGGACCGAAATCTACTGGGGCAGGATTATACAGTGTAACCATAGACAGTACAGAAACTGTCTATGGTGTAACATGTTCACTCAGAACCGATGATCAACTTGAAAAACTAAGATCACAGTCATCTGTGGTCTATTCCACTCTGCGTCTATATATGCGCCCCATCACACGTCCATGGGGCGCATATATAGACGCAGAGTGGGATAGATCACAGGTGACTGTGCTAAGATGTTTGATATCCGCACACTGTCCACAGAAATATAAATACTCAAGAAAACTGGTTATAGTGTCTGTACTTTACCAATGAGTTTATTAATAAATGGGTTATTTATTGAATAAACAAAATGAATGAATAAATAAGTAATTAAATGAACAATGAGAGTGAAAACCTGAATCAGTAAATGAAATGCACAGTGTGCGTGCCATGTCAGTTCAAATCCAGAGCATTGGGGAGACTGAGTGTCCGCCATGCCTGCGGTATGCTGGAATGTGACATCGCAACATAAACCTGTTAAACGTTTTGATGAATAGGAATTGATACAGTCAAAGTAGCTGAAGCGCTTCAGTCATTTCATTTAACTGTCAGAAAAGAAAGTGGTTTTACCGTCTTGTTTCGTCGATAAATTTCCATTTTCTCCATTTTAAAATATCCTAAAAACTCGAAAGTCAAAGTGTACAGAATGAAATACAAAAAATGTGCTTTGTAAATAAGTTTAACAGCTCCAAATAGTCTGCTTCTTTGTATAATTTATTTTGCTAAATTAACCGACAAAGAACACTCCAAAAGGTGCTGGTTTCAGTTTTGAAGCCTACAGCTGCGCATAAAGATTTATGAACAGAGATCACGCAGGTGAACGTGTACAACAAAACCTGAACAGATGAATGTTTTAGAACCAATATGGCGAAGCACCTCGGTAAAACAAATATGATCATTCTGTAAGAGGTAAGTTTTATGTTTTTTGTTGGGTTTTTTTTTTCACTTTTAAGAACAAATCAATGAAACGTGTAGGTGAATTCAATCATAAATTTCTCGTGAAATGCATACTATGCGAGCGAAAAATGGGACGACGCAATAAAAACGATGATATGAAATATTCGTGCGCAGAAATTTTCCTGATTCCATGGGGAAATGTAGACCTATACAAAAATATACTGTAAATATCTTTTAATGCTCTGTGCTTTGTGCAAAGAAGCAGAATGAATATTTGTACAAACAAAATTATAAGGAAATGCAAAAAGCCGACTTGACAGCCATTGCTTCCCCCTATGTAAAATGGTTTGTCCTGTGCATTGCGATGAGTGACCCACATTTCACCGCGACACTTTCCCGGTTCGTGAAAACACACTGACAGATTTCTCGTTAGGAATATTCCAGGAACAGATCGCGCTTCATTTCATGAAAAGCTAGTTGGAAAATCTCGCTATTAAAAATTGTCCATCGCTCTCTTTGAGTGTTCGGATGATAGACCGGGCAGCAACAATAATGTCTGATTACGGATGCGTACAAAGACCCGACCTACATTTTGCCCTTCAGGACAAAGTTATGCTCTCTTGCGTTTCTGTTAATTCTTGTCAATTTGGGCAAAGGGAGGAGTCGGCAGTAAAGCGGAACCTTGAAAGTGTTGCCAACCAAAATTACCTGCCACAATACGTATGTAACGTACAGTGTGACCCAGCAGGACCCAGTATATGCAGTGCCATGGCCAGAGTAATTAAATTCTTTGTTTAGCATTCAATTAACATTTTGAAAGATAGGCGGGCAAGCGGTTCAAAGACACACGGACAATTTTAAAGACCCAAGTTTTATATTGACTTGTTTCTTTCCACGTCATACGAATGCCCCCCCCCCGCACTAGAATCTAAGGGACGGGTCATTAGCTCTTTGGAGGTCACAATCAGATTGTAAATATTTTTTACAATTGTATTTTTTTCTAAGTAAACTGTCACACTTATAATGTTTTTGCGTTCTGATTTTATTTTTTTTATTCTAATGATCCATACCTTACGCTATCTGAAGACAGCAACCACCCCCAAAAAAGGGAAAAATTACATGGTTTAATAAGCCACCGTCCTGCCACTTACAGTGAAGGGACGGTGTATAAACCAACCAGAGATCCCGGTCTATCACTGCAGTGAGTCATCTGTTAGTAGAGAAAATGTCCATCTATGCGGATGTCAATAGGCAAAGTTACAAAAAAACATTTAAGGTAAAACGCGCCTCGGGGACCGTCAGATATTCGGACTCTCAAACTTTAACATTTCTTTTCTGGTATACCACCTGTGGGGTTAATTTTAAAGCTCTGGGTGAAAGAAAACTTTTCACCGGCTTAGTTTTTCGAAATTTGTATTTTTTCTCCATAGAGTTAACACAGGGATGGCGGCCATTTTGAATTTCAAATATCGGTAAATCTCGAGTAATTTGTCTCTCTTGTTCCAAAATTTGGACGGTGACCCCCGATTTTTATTCTTGATTTTGAAAGAGAATGGTTTAAATATTCTTTGAGGAAAGTTTGAGCAAAAGTGTAAGTCTTTCAATTTCGAGGAGCATACTACCTTAACTGCTATAAATGATGGCAAATGTGTGGGTGAGGAAATTAGTCGGCCACAACAGCTTTCAAATGTTGATAGGGTGACTGAGGTCAATGACCCTATATGAATATTCATGAGACAAAAAACAACTCTTCACACAGACTTTTGTCGAGTGGTTTGTTTTATTCATGATCTACATTTGTAGAAAATAATATAGACCTGAGCATCGTGTTATATATCATGTAGCTTTGTGAACACAACAATTCAAATAATTCGTGAGTTAACTCTCTGGTTCTTGCCAAATTTCTGCTTTGAACATACTTTCCATGGAAAAAATTGTACGAGCTACATGTAAGAGGTCGACACAAGTTCATGAGTAGACAAAAATATTAAACAGAAATACATGAGCTATAGCCTTGAAGATTACAATAGCTGAGGAAAAAATGCAAGGTGAAGTGGAAGTCAGAAAATATTACATATTGAAAAATAATTTCTAGTTCTCAAATCTTCACTTTTTCCATGGAAATTATTCTCTATTTGATTTTCAGCATGGAATATTCTTAAGTTCATTTAAAAATCAGAAACGTTTCTTCACCTGCTTAAAAGTTTTTTTCCATATATGTATATACAGAGGTGGTCTGTCGACTGAATGTCACATGAACGGCTGTTTCCTGAACTCACCGGCTGCCTGACATCATGATGATGTCACTATCGTAAAAAAAAAACCGCTCTTTGTAGAACTGAGAACTAAGGATGTTTGTTTCCAGGAAGTATGAAAATAATTAATTCTCTGTACAATAATTTAATGAATAATTTAGATATATTATATTCGATATTAACTTGACGCAGTAACTGAAGTCTCACCGAATTATTTTGCGGGCTGATGGTGACTTTACTCAGGCTCAAATTGACAAGTTCTTTGACATTCAGGGTTGAGGTGCTGTTCAGATAGTTGTGCTCATAAAAATCGTTATCATGGTACGAGCACGCCGGGTTTCCAACTTTAATTACGCAGACAAAAACAGGGGAGGCACCTGGCTGTGAGTACACGCACACCCCAGAAAATACCGGCGGACGACACAGGGCCAGCAAACGAAAAACAAATCTAGACGTTGACGAGTATAGGCACCCAACATCAATCCGCTGGAACCGGTGTCTTACATCACGTGCGATGTAGGCGAATGACATCAGACCATACGGAGATATTACCTGTATGGACTGACTGACGCGAGTATAGTACTTGTCTCAGGAACGCCTCAAGGCCCAGGCTGCAGTAGCGTGGTTTGATGAGTTCTCCCCGTCTCGCAGCTTCACCTTTGGGATCGATCGATGTTCATACCTTTGTAGAATGTTGCCGCGAACAAAACTTATCGGTCAGTCGTCTGCTATTAATTAAAGACGACAGGTGAAAACAAGATCACAGCATTTTCTCCGTGACCGAGCATGTAATGTTACGTGAAATTGTCAGTACGCATTCGATCCGAAATAAGCATAAGCTTATGCTCCGCCTCCACGTCGACGTACGTAATCGTACAAAATCAGACATGTGCCGGCAAAAGTCAACCCGGTTGCTCCTAATTACTCGCCCGTGTTCGGGTCGCCGGTATCACCTCCATGGGTTTCGTGAATTTCAACCAGGGTGTGTGCCCTATGGTTTTAACAACGGTCGGAACATGTCCTTGTAACGGCTCACAGAGACGCCGCCTGCCGCGCCGTCATGCTTGCAGCGAGGTCACCATGCCAACCATTTCCGCGAACAGCGGTGAAAATCTCGGAAGTGTTGACACGCAGGTATTCACCGTATGTTCCCCTCCGTGCTGTTAGTGGAATTTGACCGTACGCTGCTGATGGTACGTAGGCTCGGCTACGACGACGTGCCAGATGTACGAAGTCACCACTCAAGGCGTTGGTCTTGTAAAAATGTAGTGATATTTCCAACAAACGTGCGTGTCTTCGGAAAGAACATATCCGTTTACGGCCAGTGTGTGTCATTTGTCTTCTACATATGACAACTTTTTTACCGAAATTTGAACGGCGTTTCTGAACATAAGTTAAACAACAACAGTGGCTTGTACAAAAATAAGTTTCTTTCAAGTGTGAGATCGAAAAGTTTGTCGTTCAAAATATCATTGTCTACACTGATAGTCCATGAGGTAATTTTTCAGTGTCCCCGGCAGTGGCAAGTTCGCTACACGCTTCTTAGGCGAGATGTTCGTTTTGAGCGACCTGTTTATTGACAGTCTACACAGATGTTGCAACGTCGGTACGTCCGCTTTGAGCGGGCAGCTGAGTTTCACTGGGACGTCTTTTCTCCCAGATGGTTCGAGCCAATAAAGTTGCTTGCCAGGGTTGTAAGTCGTGCTCTCCCCATCCATGTAGTATGCTATCAGTTTCACAACACAGTCGAACACGGGCGCCCGGTCCCTTATACTTTCGTCGGAATCGAGTCTGAATTTCCCCTCGCTGGTGTATTCGATTCGCACACTTGTAGTTCCTCGATGGGTCTTTACCGACAAACTGAAGAGGTGTCTCGGGTCTTGGCTGTCTCTGATCAGGAAGGTACCGGTCGGGGTCGACCTGAGCTTGTCTTTGGCTTCCTTCGATGACATAGCCCCGTGATACCAACAGGACATCTCCAACATGCCCAAAGTTTTCACAATTTTGTCCAAATCAAGTTGGCTATGCCGGTGATAAACATGCTTCTGGTAGTATTGGTATATCCGGCCGCCTCCCGGTAGCCGCCCAAGTGTCTGTTCAGCACCGTTATTATCATCCTGTGCCATTTTACCTTGTGGGGATAGGCACAGTGACACTAGAGTGGTGGTGGCTACCGTCGACATGTCAATGTTGAGTTGCGTATCAAAGCACTGTAGCGCGCTGGTTGTGAGTACAGCAGTCATTGACTCGGCGAGTGGGTACTGTCTCCGTCGAAGTCTGTTCTAAGTTTGCCGGTCGCCTGGCCCACATCGTCGTATATATGAGCTTTCAGCGGTTTACGTTCCAGGAACGGGGGCCCAGAGCTGCGCGCGCGACCTGCTTTCCAGTAGCTGCGTTCCCCGTACGTACTGTGACTGTAGATTTCGCCGAATCACAAATCGGAACTGGAACGGTTGATAAGCGGCTAAGCTGGCCTGTTCCGTTACGGCGAACTCCCTCAGCAGTTTCGGACGATCGACGCTTCGCCGAAAACCAAAAGTCACGAAAATTCCTTGTCTCTGTGGATACTTTTTTGTAAAGCTGACGGCTTTTGTTAACAGTTTGCTTCACCGAACCGAAAGTAGTACAGCCGCGTCGTTGGCAAACAGTACACTGGAAGCTCTAATAATATGCGCGAGTTTTCTAAATTGGGCATACAGCATTTTCCTGGAACCATGAGGCTCCCTAAGCTACTATAATTATATCAGCCAATGGTGGCGCATGTGCTGTTTAATCGGTATAGGTACCGTTCTGCGAAACGCCGCAACATGCGTCACGCTTCTTGTTTACAATGCTGTCAGTACTGAAGTAGCCAGAACCGTGTCGTAAAACATGTTTTTGAGAGGATATGACTCAACTCTGTAGCGAGAACAGAAGCAGAGCGGGGATAGCGGTAAGGATTTGATCAGATCAAACCATAGTCATCCGTCTAGTTACCTCCATGGTCGTACGTACGTGCACGCGCCTGGCGCCTGCTGTCAATCGATGAACGATGCGGCCCATGTGCAGATGTGGGACATGCGTTATTCGCCACCGAGCGGTGTGCAAGTCACTGACAATATGGATATGGGGGCGCTACTCCGCAAGCTAACAAATTTCAAAGCGAAAAATGTAATGTGACTCTTGTGAGCTATTAAAACCTAAAGTATCGCGTAAAATCGCCTGTGCTCGAGACATTAAGTTAATTGTTACTGAAAACTTGCGTCAAAATGAAAGAAATTATCCGTTTATGCGTGTTTGATGATAAATTATTTTTTCTCTCTTGTCTGACTCCCACTATTACTCTACAGCAGCAGGCGCGTTTAGTATCCTCTGTCATGACTGTCCTTGACATTGAAATAAAAAATAAAATGGATTGAGAGAATTCAGAAAGCGAAGGACATATACGTCAAATTGAATAACCGCACTTGAGTATTAAAATATAATTCAATAGTACTACTACCCTTATCGCTTACTCTTTCAATATTAATAACTTTTCTTCCCGATTCCACGTATTATAAGGTAAATTCTCTAAACACGACGCGCGCATAATTTTTGTTCGTTACTGGGTAAAGTCGTGCCTTCGTTTTGTCTCCTATTTAACGGGAAGTAGGCCTATCATTTCCACTTTTGGGGTGCTGTGCGTCACGGTGATATAGATTCAATTTGTAACAATACGAAGTATATTAATATAAAGACCGATTGTCTACTTTCGTGGAAATAACGAATTGATTTTTATTACAGTTTGGCTTGAGAGTCACTTTCCTTGCTTTTTTAAATTTCATACCGTTCGTAAATATTACTCGCTTGTTCTGCTTCCCCGAAGTAGTAAGAGCATTAACCCTTTGAGTGCCAAAGTCCATTTTTGTTGCCTTTATACTGTATAACGCCAACAATTTCTTTCAGATCTAGACAATTTTTTTCTGATTTTTCCCAAAATTTTGGTCAAAAAGTGCAGCCCATGAAAATGTATGTCCATTAAGTCCAAAATCGTGGAAAAAATTACAGAAAAATTCATAAAAGTTGGTAAAATGTTGCCCTGATATTTTTTTTAGGGGGGGATTACAGTGCTCAAGGGGTTAAATTCCACCACTGGTAGATGCAATCTCATGAAAATGATGTAGAACAATAGATTGCTTTATTTGTTTTGTTTTGTTTTGTTTTGTTTTGTTTTGTTTTGTTTGTTTTTTCGGAAGCAAATCAGTGAATGCCAGTGAAACTGCCAGTATCTCAAACATCAAAGGAGTGAAATTACATCCAGGATTTTTACCTGTGGAAGCACCATGTGAGTCACTGGGACATAATTTTCACCAGTTGTAGCCGATAACTGAAATCCCATGCAGTGAAAGCATTAAATAACAATACATTCGATTGTGTTACTTACAAACTTGAAGTCGGTGAATTTGAATCCTGGTGAAACCGCCTGAAACATCAAAATTTAAGAGTGACATTAAATCACCGTGATATTTAATGATTTTTCCAGTAAATTTGTCGAGATTGCTACACCCCTTGGCCACAGGCGCATTTTAATGATTTGCCACGTCTTTCATTTTAAGTCTTTTTATCGTACGCTTCCTTTGCAAATCATTAAAAGATCATAGATAGGACGCTTTGTACACCCCTATATTGGGAGTGAATTGAGTCCCCCCCCCCAAAAAAAAAACCCACTTTGTTTTGATTTTGTCACCGCTAGTACAGTGACAATATTCTTTAAGAGCTCACCGTGTTGATTGTGGCTCCTTGTTCTTTTCAATTTATGCCTTTTCGCGCTCTAAACATGGTTGTGCAGGTCCCCTCGCTAACTACGCCGCGAGGGGATGGGGTGGGGTTGAGGAAGGCGGCCACATATTACGGTTTTTGTCTAAGGGCTATGTCACAAACAGCCAGATTTATTGTCGATGAAGAATTATTGATGCCTTGTTTTAACATTCACGGTAGCAAAAACAACAAAATTGTAAAAATTACAATCCGAAAAATAATCAGTTCCAGTTAACCGAAAATTTCAATATAAGGGTATTTTGACAAACTGACAAAAGTTATGTCCATTTAATGTTCATGTTTCCGTGGTAACCGTTTTGTGTTTGAGAGTTTATGTATTTATAATCGTCATTATCAATTATGAGCATTTAGGATGATGATAACAACGCCTTTTTATCATGGGGCCTCATTCTCGGAAACAAGCGCAAACGTCACAAAGTACGATTAGTAACGGCGGACGGATCCAAGTCACTGAAGTGATAAAGCGATGCTATCGATGTGCCCAGATAATTAGAACCCTGCAAATCGATATCATCGATTTTTTGCAGAGGGGCTATGTGTTAGATGTATTTATTAGAAAAATAAATGTAACACCTATGTACAGAAACACGCCCCCCCCCCGAATTTTTCTGTATGAGTAACTTCGATTCTCCTGAGCTGTGAAGACTAAAATCAGACACCGTAATTATGAAGTAGAGAATTTGATATATATCTAAAAGACGTCGCAAAACACACCACCTTTAACGTGCACCTTTAACGTGAACAAAGGCGCTCTCCCTGATATCTGTGTCGTATTGATTGAGAAGGCGTCGTTCCGCCCTGCCCAGGTGAAGTAAATCTAAGTCATCGGGCATCCTGTAAATAACTTCCAGATCTGGCCAATAAACCGGCCGGCCCCGCGGGTGACTTTTGTTTCAAATCTCTCATTGGGCTCGCCCGTATCAGACAGAAAGTTTCAGGAATGATTCATGGTTAGAACTTTAGATCCACCGACAAGAATTCTAGTCCGGCTCGGAGCTCTTAGTTTAATGATCGGTGCACATTTTACGAGTGAAAAATGATGACGGCAATGGTATATTTTATATAAACTTCTATTTGAAGATCGCATTTTCGAACTTTACGAGTTCGCATGATTATTACAGAGAATGTTGCTATCAAGACACTTATATTTTCTCATTCTTCTCCCTAAAGTGCGTTGAAATACCAAGTATCTGCCTTGTCGACACAACGCATCGTGCGCAATGATGTACTACAGACTTATATATGTTGTGAGATAAATGACTTCTGGTCCGAGCCGAATTTCAGATTTTAGTGACTGGATATCACTTTCATCACACAGACAGACTGACAGACAGACAGACAGGTTGTGATGACAATTTGGACATCAGAATCGAATAAGGAGCCATACCTTTTAACCCCCCCCCCCCCCATTACTTATAGGAATATGACAAGCTACTGCTGTAAGGGACCGCACGATTTTACCGGCGAAGGGATGCACAACAAACGGAGGGCCGAGTCATTTGTTTCGGGGAAGGACAATTTTTAAGGATTCGAGGAGGAGTCGTGGTAGTGTTTTCCGAAACATCTGAGCCGCTTATGCGCGATTGGTTGAATATGGGACTAGTATACCTAGGTATATTCGTCCCAGGTTGAATATACCATAACTTTAAGAGGCCTGTGGAACAGCATACCTCTCAATACGTCCAGGAAAAGGCGTGGAAATTCCAGTGCATAGGGTGGGGTAAAATTAAATCTTCCACAAAAGGGAGGGTCCATAAACAAGAAAATGAATTTAGCCGTTTGAAAATGGTCGTCGGTCGATAGAAACTTGAACGTGCGACCCATTGTTTGATGACTGTTTGTCGTGCACGGTCTTCCGTCAGGTGTGCGTGCGTCGATCATGGATGCATGCTAGCTTTGTATCCCAGCATTTTAAGCGTTTACAGACGCGCACCAGTCTGCTGCGTATAAATACATGTATGTGAGATTTTTCCCGTCCTAATTTCTGAACGCAGGTCCCATCGATTATACTAGTATTTGAAAGGTATCAATTTCATATTTTGCAATAGTTATTTGTAGGTGGCAAGTTAGAGTTCTTCACGACTTGACTCTGTTGGCGGGACTTCGTTTAATCGCAGGCGCCCGTTTTACGTAGTCGTCTCGGATTTAATTGACATCCGTGAGCAACGATCGTGGTATGTTCTAAGCTTATGATTACTCTTCTCGGAATATCACTTAATGAACATGCATGATTTTAAATGCGGTGGAATAATTAATTATGTAAATGATTAGTTTTTGATGGTCTCACTTGGTACCGATTTTGTAATATCTAGAGATGTATCAACCAATGAAAAATTATCTGCATGCTCATGTGATTGGATGCTTCATATGTTAAATTTACATTTTATTGTCAGGTTGAAGTTTGGTGTTATTATTCATAACGCTCTGTTTTAGCATCGAGCACTGTGATTTCCAACGAGGGCATCTATACTTTGTATATTATATATATATATATATATAGATATATATAATATATATATATATATATATATATATATATATATATATATATATATATATATATATATATATATATATATATATATATATATCAGTGTTGGAAACTGGCCAAAATATTTGCCAGACATCAGGACTGGTAACTTTCAAAACTTGCCTGTCCTGCCAGAAAGTTGCCTGTCCTGAATTTTTGACAAATCCATTCATTCAAAAAACACAAAACCATTATGTACTTCAAACTGTAAACAACTTTATTTTCAACATGAGTATTAACTGTGATCTTACAAACTGTTCTGAATTCCACTGTTTGAAATGAATTCTAATCCGGACTTGAATACAAAATTTCTACAATAACAATGATGATAACACGCTGATTAATTAATTAACACACTTTGCCCATATCGCTCAAACAGTTAAAAGGTTTCAGGATAGCGGCTTTAACAACGAGGAAACATTTTTTTTAATTTGTCTCCATTTTATGCCACTTTATCGTATAAAACCAAGATGCAATCTGTCATCGAATTGGTACTACAATCAACCAAACTGAAAAGATTGCTGAGCAATACAGAAAATATCATCTGGCAAAGAAAGTCAAAAACTGAGAGAGCTGCCATATAAGTAATCAAAGTTGGCGACATGAATTAAATAAACCAATACTCTCCTCAGACCAAACCGATTTCAAAGGCCGTTTACAGCAAATATTGTTAACGAAACCATGAAACCTGGGAATGGCTAAACACAGAGAAACAAGATTTATTTCTCGAAGCAGCCCTTCACAACATGCTTTTCAAACACCGGAAAGCAGGCAACAATATCGACCCGAAATCTATTACAAAGTCCACGAAAACTTGACACAAAACTAAAAGTTAATTCGGATAATCGATTTAAATGCCTAAAACAAACTAATCGTTGACAGATTAGTACAACATTTACTGTTAAGATAACGAGCACTAGCAACGCTCAAAATACTAGTATGCCCCACGGTCCCTCCACAAAACAAAAATCCTTATAAGCGTCCAGAAACTCCGGTCGATGCTGGGTCATGTTAATTATAATATGACACCACACACCGGATCGCTCACTATAGAATCAGTCAATAGTGGCTAACTCTCTCAATAACGAATCTGGCTTCTCCTCCTCGAGAACGAAGATGACTTCATCACACAACCAAGCGGATGGGATACAGAACAAGAGAGCGACTGATGAAGGAACCCCATTTTTGGTTCCGAACACCGTTAAGAGAAATCACTCAATCAATAAACCGGTTTACCGGGCACCCAAATCACATGACTAGGGTCAAAGCACTATCGATTCACCGGTGTCTCGCCATGTATTCCACACAAAATAAATGCAATGATCCTTTTTTTCACCATATCGTAATACAAAACAATCTTGGTAGAGCCAGGTGCTGTCAACTAAGCTGTTCGTGCAAAAAGGTGTTCATGCGCAGTTTTTCAGCGGGCGGGCAAATTTCAAAACTAATCAGTGGGCAGGGAGAAAATATCGATATTTTCTGTGGGCGGGGAAGAAATTTCACTATTTTCAGTGGGCAGGGAGAAAATTTTTGACAGTGGGCACCGGAAGATACGTAGAGGGAGGGGAAAGCAGCGTGGTTGATTGAACTTGCGGGGAGATTGAGCGCCTAACTTAGAGGGGAGCAATGTTCCAAGGTGTACTGCTAGCTGCTCGCACGGTTTGCATTGATCTGGGTTGCCTGGTAGGCATCTAGTTGGCAATGGGAAATTTCAGTAGTGGGGAGAGGGCAGAGGGAAGCTTGAAATGTTGTGGGGAGTGGGGAGCGGGCAGACTATAGGTACTGGAGGGCAGCGGGCATCAAAATTCAGTGGGACGGCACATTTTTCTTGTATGCCAGTGGGAGGGCAGTTAAGAACAGCTCTACTTTCCCCTCCAAATTTTAGGTCTAGGTCAAAAATACGAAAAATCGGCGTATAAGCCTTCAAAACATGTTTTGTGACGATTTTGCGAAATTCATGAAATTTAGCAGTTGGCGGCACCTTTAGATGTGTGGAGTTGCCCTCATTTTCCTTTATATCCTTTATATCTTTATATGTTTCCTTTATATCTTTATATTTATAGCACTGGCTGATATCGCACAATCTCGCTTAGTGTGAGGTTTACTAGTATGAGAGACTTCCTGTTTACCCGTGTTTACGTGTCTCGCTTGCATTGCGTTCCGGCGTCGCACAGTTTCAGGAGCATAAACGCGTCGAAGTCGGACGTATTGGTATACTACATTTCGTTTATTTTACACAACATCTAGAAGCGGCTGATCGATGAGATTACTTGGTATGCCGTATAGGCTACTATCGAGAGCCCGACACACGGACGTGGAAGTAAAATTTTCCTCCCGTCCGACTGAAAAGTTACCCGTCTCGGACGGGAGGACGGGCGGTAGTTTCCAACGCTGTATATATATATATATATATATATATAATATATATATATATATATATATATATATATATATATATATATATATATATATATATATATATATATATAAACAATTAAAAGTAATAATATATGTTACTTAGGTTACATGCATCTTGCAATAGTCAGACAGATATCTACGTTTATCTATAGCTATAACTTTAGATATTTAGGTGCTATATAAATTTTTGTGTTATATATATATATATATATATATATATATATATATATATATATATATATATATATATATATATATATATATATTAAATGACTTCATTGCGTCGTGTTCGTTTCGTTTTCGTTTCGGGGAATCATGCAAGTCACGATGAATTTCGGGTATCGACACAAAAAGCTTATCTCCGATCACCGGTACTCGATAGTCTTGTTTCGGTTCTGTATCCACCTATTATGCGTGCGGGTGTTTTCCCAAAGTTCCCGAAAATAGTTCAGAGGCCATGGGTTCGAATGCGTAAAATTGCTTACACAAGGCCTATGAGTACAAATATACTGCAGATTGTATGCGTTTGCACGCTATAGACGTAGTGGGAATATTGAGAGATCAGGTGAATCGTGCGAGAATTAGCTAGCTCTCGCGTAAATCTCGCCCCAGGCATGCAAAGGTTGTGACATGATTGCGTGAAATGGCGTTAAATCTTCAAGTCACATCCATGTATACTTATTTATCGGCGCCACGTAACGTTAATACATCTGATGCGTTGCGAAAGCCACTTGTGTGCGCAGGGTGGATGGCTGTCGCTCTTTCACTGTCGCAATGAATATAAATAACCACCTTGCTATCGTTGCCGTTATGATAAGATTAGGCAGTTCGTGGTAATAACACCCCCCCCCCCCCCACTATTTACATTATTTACAGTTATAGGGTAGACCTGTGAGCGTGGACGCCGACTTGCAACACAGAGGGTACTCTGTGCTTGCAAGTAGTGGTGGCGGCATATTTTATCGCTGGTCGTGTAGCCGCGAAATACAGCGTTTGCGCGGAGCATTTATTTGAAATCGCCTACAGTTCATAAGAAATAACACCGATACTCGCATTAAAGAATAGGATTAAGTAAATGCATAGGAAGAACACTACACCTGTAAACCTGGCACAGTGGCCTCAGGTGACCTCGTGGCAGTCATTTCATATCAACATGTGTACAGTTCGATCTATGCGATACACGAATTCGACGTTTCGTGGTGCCTGTACCAGCTAGGTGTAGGCCTACATATTCATATTATTGAAAATTAGTTCATGAATGTTACTGTAACGTTGCCACTGCGCGACCGGCGACAACGGCCCAGGTTACTAAATTACCGGAAGTTGACAGCACTTGCTGACTTTTCGCTGCTGTCTAGGCCTACATTCATGTATTAAGGGATGGACCATCAGACCTTGGGAGGGGGGGTGGTCACAATGAAATTGTGAAAAATTTTTTACTATTGTAAATTTCTGAAATTTTTTTTTCCAATTGAGATTAGCTGTGCAAATTTTTTTTTTCAGAGTAAATTTTCAGATTTATAATTTTTTTTTCGTTCGTCGCTGTCTGAAGGTAAAGAGGGCAAACGTGGTGCCAAGCACCACAAGCGGCCACGCAAGCGGTCACTGGGAAGAGGTCAGGAGAGGGGTGTCTCCCTGCTGCTGTTGGAGCTTTTGAAAAATAGAGATTAAAATGGTGTTATTTGGTGGCACTTGGGGATATTTTTGTGGGGGGTGGTCAGGAGGGGTGTCCCCCTCCTGCCGTTGGAGCTTTTGAAAAATAGAGATTAAAATGGTGTTATTTGGTGGCACTTGGGGAGTATTTTTGCGGGGGGTGGTCAGGAGGGGTGTCCCCTCCTGCCGTTGGAGCTTTTGAAAAATAGAGATAAAAATGGTGTTATTTGGTGGCACTTTGGGAGCATTTTTTTCGGATTACACATCTTCCTCTGAAACATGGTCTTCTTGCTCCTCAGTAGCTTCGTATAGTTTTGAAAATTGACTATTTTGGTTTCCTGGCTTCCTTTCTACTGCATGGTGAAATGCCTACATTCACCCCACCAAACATCATGCATATCTCATGATTTACAATTGATTTTGACAAGCTGAGAAGCTAAAATAAGCTAAATAATATAGTGAAATTTGCATATTTGTGTTTTTAGAGCAATTGTTGCCCTTTTTTGATCAAAACATCTATTTCTCCGTAGCAGCATGTCCAAATTGATTGGATGTGTATATAGATGTGTTGAAATTTCAATATTTGTTTTTTTAGGGCAATTTATGCAATTCATAGTCAAAAAATCTGTATTCTCTGAAAGGGCTTGTCCAATTTCTTTGAAATTTGCTACACAAAAACGATTAACCATGCAGATTTATTCAGTATTTGCTATCGAGAAACTTTCAAAGTTCAACCCTTTTATGTGTTTTGTGTTGGGATTTGTTGGATAGATGGCATTCTACGTAGTGTATTGTTGAATGTTAAAACATGTGTTGCTGTTGTTATTTGAGGCTGATTTTTGAGAAAAAAGAACTGAAAATGCCTTTTTAAAAGCAAAATAATACATAATGACTTGATATGTTGTTTATCATTATTGACGTGTTTCTACTTGTTCACCCATTCTTGCATTCATCATTGTAATAAAATGCTGTGAAAAAAATGAAACTGATGTGGCCTGCATCTGTTTACCTTGATCTTAAAAGGCAAATACACTTTCTGTCTTGACAACCATACCATAGTTTCAATGTTTTTCCTAGTGTACCTGCTTGGTATGTACGCAGGAAACAAGTAGAAAACAGGCTCTATAATTTCATAATTTTCAAGTGATCAGAATACAAAAGTCCTGAAAAGATAAGATAATCACAACTTCCAGTATAAGGGATACAGTCACTCTAAATGTATAAATTAAAATTAAAAATGTGCCGGGAGGATGTATTAAAAATACAGAAAGTTGTTTACTGTCGGTAAAATCTAAAAAAAATTCAAAATTGTAAAGACTTTTGCAGATTTTTTTTAGGCCTTTGTCTTCTTATTTATTTTTTTTTATTTTGCAAACTAGTTTGAAGATTTTTTTTTCCTAACTTTCTGCTCTGAAATTTTTTTTTCTGTTTTTGACCACCCCCCTCCCAAGATCTAATGGTCCGTCCCTAACCCTGTCTATTTACTTAGGGACCGTTCAGTTTTTACGGCCTGGGGGGGCGGCAAAATCTTGTCGCCAGTGTTCAAATCAATATAGACCCCCCCTGCATTTTTCGCGCAAAAATGATGACCCCCCCCCTTTGTCAGACGAAAAAAATTGATGACCCCCCCCCCCCCGCTGAAAAATAACCAAAACCCATATGTCAAATTTACCCGCACGGTTTGGATTTGAACTCCGGTACGCGGCGCACTTTATTCGTGTAGCAGAGATGCCAGTGCACAACTTCTCAGCCACATCCATGCAAACGTCTGTACGTTACTTAGGACAACTGTAAGGCAATTTTTTAACTTCATTTCCATAGACTAAAAAAAAAGTAAACTTTATTAGCCCGCCAGTTAAGAGGGTCATGGGCCATTACGTAAAGTCAACTTTATTCTAGTGGGCAACCAAAGGTGGCCCGCTGGGAAAAAGAGGGTCGATCATGGCCATTGCACGAAGTAAACTTTACTGACCATGGCCGCTGAAGGCGTCCAGCCATTAAGATGGTCATGGGGTATTACATAAAGTCAATTTATTGTAGTGGGCCGCCGCAGGCGGCCCGCCGGTAAAGAGGGTCGATCATGGCCATTGCATGAAGTAAACCTAATCGGAGTGGGCCGCCAAAGGCGTCTGCCCGTTAGGAGGGTCATGGGTAATACATAAAGTATATATTTATTGTAGTGGGCCGCCGAAGGCGGCCCGCCGGTAAAGAGGGTCGATCATGGCCATGGCATAAAGTGAACTTTATTGTAGGTATTATGATTTTGAAAATGTGGTGACCCCCCCTTTCCTACCAGTGAAAAAGTGATGACCCCCCCCCCCTTCGCGGATTCCAAAATTATGATGAACCCCCCCCCCCCCCCCTGGATTTTTGCCGGCCCCCCGGCCGTAAAAACTGAACGGTCCCTTAGTCTGGAGAGGGGCGGTTTGCAAATCAGGCCTTATTCATCGATAACATCATTCTAGGCTAAGCAAAAGCATCCATGGTCAATGTTTTTCAAAACCAAATGTTGCGAAGCGAGTTGCTTGGTATTGTGCATAACTTTCATTTTGTATCTATCACCTGTGTTTCTGAACACGGTTTGCAGGCGGCCGCGCCTTCGCTGTATGCGTATAGTTAATAGCTCTTCACGCGTGAGTTGACGGGCATGAGGCACGTCCAGAAGCAAGTTGGCCTGCATGGTAAATGCTCGTCGTGTGCAAATTCTATTCTTACTCTAACCCCGTGCACTGACTCGACTCTCGGTCCTGTACCGTGGTTCTCTTCTACGATTGGCTGTCAATAGGAAAAACGAAAGTGCCCCTATGATGTTTCGCTGTAGGTCTAATGCAATGCGCATCAAGTGAATCGCGTTACGAGATAGCTTTGCATGGCAGGGCTGTGTTACCGGCGTCATACGGTCTCACTGTGGTGGGAGGCCGTATAACGCCGGTAACACACATGCAGAGCATGTGCCATGCAGAGCTAGTTACGCGACAGACAGAGGCCGCAGTCAGAATACATAATACCTTTGTGAACTTACGTTGAATTTTGTTGTTTGTAAAAAGGGCAAAGTTTTCTTTCTCTAATTCTTACAAAGAGCAGACCATTTACGTTTGGTTTCTCTTTAATTTCTAGGGATTTGACATCTTTTATAGGTTGTCCCCGCTACCCTGGATCCATCCTTGAGGCACGCTTCAACTCGACCCCTTTCTTATCAGTACAACTATTAAAGGTCACTGAGGTACGCCCGCCAGACGCTCTCATAGCACAGCAATCTTTGACATTTTATGCTTCTAGCGTTTGCTCTTGGCAACAGACCTGTTGTGTACCTCTAAATTGAATTGACTCGTTTCTCTGAAAATGTCTTGACAGAATCGCCATCAATAATCCGTTAGAGCTCTGCCGCAAGTACGTGCATGGTGAGCATAGTTTGGCTGGGGCCCACTGTGAGCACCTTCGTAGTTCAGGTCGGAATGAAAACCAGAGCAATTAATAGATATTATCTTAATATACCAGTATTCACCCATCAACACAGTCATGCAACAGACACCCAGAGAGATATGAGACAGTTATGGCTGCTCCGTCCACACCGCTCCTATTTGTCGGCCCTGCAATAAAGACTCTGCCCCCTCGTATATAGTGAGTGTATTCTGCATGTCTGCAGAAAAATCTCGTATTAAATTGTGCGTCCTTTATCTCTAGATGACAGATACAGCTGTTGACAAATTCTGCTGTAGAGATGGCGATATGGGCTTTTGATACAAGAGGAAACCATTCCTTCGTGAAACATTTGACAGGAAAATTCAAAGTTTAATGGTCATTTGATTTCCCGCCATTTTCAAAATCTGGTAATATTATAGGAAACAACATACAATGTCACAGTTGAAAACATTCACCCCTATGCATTACATTTGACCACTCTGTCCAGTTTATGTGAAGATTTCAGTGCAGATAGGCACAGTATCCACGGTTTTTGCCTTTCCGCATTGGGCAAACATTTAATTGAAGTGTATGTTGTGAAAAATAGCACATACAGTCCCAGCGGGTAGTTAATAATAAGTGTATACTCACACCTGAATTAGTACATTCTCACAAACTTACATGTATTTTAGTTTGAAATAAAGTCACAAAAATAATGCTAAAAAATACAGCAAGTGGGGCTTTAAAGCCAATTGAAACTGCCGCCGGCGACATTTTAATACACATGTGCAGGTATTTTTCTTTAATTTGATGGCGCCCCGTCCATAACGTTCTGTTGTATAGATGCGCGACTTTGCCCTTGTAAAAAAATCAACAGTTAATTATTATCTATAGTATTGATAATAGTATTTTTGATAATAGGCTGTGCGAGAGTCATTGAGGTCTCCGATAAAGAACCTCTCCTCCCCCCCCCCCCTCTCTCTCTCTCTCTCTCTCTCTCTCTCTCTCCTCTAAATGAATTGAATCAACAGTTTAGTATTTTCATGTGTCTGTTTTAGCGCCACACTTTCTTTGTGCACGGCATTTTCCAGCTGTCTCGAGCCCCATGGGGTGTCATGGATCCCTGCCCTTTCGTTCTACCCATTTTACGCGGCAGGTTTTCACTTTAGGGACGGACCATTAGATCTTGGGAGGGGGTGGTCACAATGAAATTGTGAACATTTTTTTTTACAATAGTAAATTTCTAAAAAAAAATTTTCCAAATGAGAAAAGCTGTGCTAATTTTTTTTTTCTGAGTAAATTTTTTTTCAGATTTATAATTTTGTTTTAGTTCGACGCTGTCTGAGGATACAATGTACATCCATAACACTAGCGCAAATAAGATTGTGTGCTGTAACCCAAACATACATATGGCCTAGTGATTTACATTGCTGATAGATTTCACGAAATGTTTCAGATCATCTTGCGCACTGAATGTCCAACAGTACTGCCTAATACTGGAACAGAAGGAAATGAAGAAGTGGTGGAATCAGAGACTGATTTTTGCACAACCAATGACAGTCCATCCGTCACTCCTGGTTCTGTAAACAATTCTGAACAGATGATTCATATAAATGAGACAAATCAGAAAAAAGACAATGTCGGCAATGAGTTTCCCTCCCTGTATGATGACAGTGTTCTCCGTAGGATTTTTTTACAAGCGGGTGAAGATGTGGTGCGAAGCGGTCGGGGGGGGGGGGGAGGTCAGGAGAGGGTGTCCCCCCTCCTGCCGTTGAAGCTTTTAAAAAATAGAGATTCAAATGGTGTTATTTGGTGGCACTTGGGGAGTATTTTTTCAGATTACACATCTTTCTCTGAAACATGGTCTTCTTGCTCCTCAGTAGCTTCCTATGTTTTGAAAATTGACTATTTGGGTTTCCTGGCTTCGCTTTCTACTGCGTGGTGAAATGCCAACATTCACCCCGCCAAACATCATGCATATCTCATGATTTACAATTGATTTTGACAAGCTGAGAAGCTGTTTGCAAAATATAGCGAAATTTGCATATTTGTGTTTTTAGGGCAATTTTTGCCCTTTTTGATCAAAACATCTATTTCTCTGTAGCAGCATGTCCAAAATGATTGGATGTGTATAGAACTGGTGAAATTTCAATATTTGTCTTTTTAGGGCAATTTATGCCATTTATGGTCAAAAAATCTGTATTCTCTCAAAGGGCTTGTCCAATTTCTTTGAAATTTGCTACATAAGTCCCTTAAGATTTGTTTAAATCATGCTCTTTTTTTGTGGTGGAAAAATTCTTCAGATAATTGTCATTCAGCATTTGCTACACACAAACGATTAGTCATGCAGATTTATTCAGTATTTGCTATCGAGAAACCTTCAAAGTTCAACCCTTTTGTGTGTTTTTGTGTTGGGATTTGTTGGATAGATGGCATTCTACGTAGTGTATTGTTGAATGTTAAAAATAAGTTGCTGTTGTTTTTAAGGCTGTTTTTTGAGAAAAAAGAACTGAAAATGCCTAATTAAAAGCAAAATAATACATAACGACCTGATATGTTGTTTTATCATTATTGATGTGTTTCTACTTGTTCACCCATTCTTGCATTCATCATTGCAATAAAATGCTATGAAAAAAATGAACCTGATGTGGCCTGCATATGTTCACCTTGATCTTAAAAGGCAAATATAACTTTCTGTCTTGACAACCATACCATAGTTTCAATGCTTTATCTAGTGCACCTGCTTGGTTTGTACGCAGGAAACAAATAGAAAACAGGCTCTATAATTTTATAATTTTCAAGTGATCAGAATACAAAAGTCCTGAAAAGATAAGATGATCACAACTTCCAGTATAAGGGATACAGTCACTCTAAATGTATACAATAAAATTTAAAATGTGCCCGGAGGATGTGCTAAAAATACAGAAAGCTACTTCCTGTCGGTAAAATCTAAAAAAATTCAAGATTTTTAAGACTTTTGCAGATTTTTTTACGCATTTGTATTCTTATTTTTTTTTTTTTTTTGCAAACTAGTTTGAAGATTTTGTTTCCCCTAACTTTCTGCTCTGATTTTTTTTTCTGTTTTTGACCATCCCCCTCCCAAGATCTAATGGTCCGTCCCTTATAATATGATGATTACAGGTGAGAGATTTTTAGACCCAAGCCTGCATTCGGTATTCCATTAACGTCTTAGCTAAAGGTTGAAGGACGGTCAAGACCGACATGCATGCCGACGTGTCGCACGTAGGTGTCTTTGCGTAAAAGAAAGTGGTGAATTCGTAAATTCATCTGTTTCGATGTTTATTTGAATGGAACGGTTGCTTTGTCTGCCTCGGTATCCTTTCATCTGAAGAGAAAGAGAAAATCGTAGTCGTTCGGCTGAAAGAGAATATGCACGTCAAAATGAAAGTGATAGGGCGGGGCGTGGATATCATTTCGAATGCAAGAGTGATGATGTCACAGAGGCGCGAAAAGATATCGTTCGGTGTCGGCAACAAAGAAAAGGGAAAGTGACTGGATATTTTCGCTTGAAGAATTTGTTATCGGATAACCTCATCATTAAAGGAAAGTACAGGCTGCAAGACATTGCTTAACAAAAATGAAAATTATTGAAAAAGGCGTGATTTTGCTCAAAATTTATGCTACGCCTACACAAGTCAAGATAGGACCTTCTCCTTTGATGACATTGTGCTGGTGTCTGTCTGTGTAGGCGTAAGATATATAGTGCACTTGCCCCCAGGCTCGCCTAGGCTCGCCAAACCCCATTTTACGTGCGATTTTTTCAGTTTTATCGTAAATCCTTTGATGTCATTTCCCCCCTAGTGCATAACTTTATTTGATAACTAAAAAGCTACATCAATTCGCCGTTTCATTTCGTTTCGCCTATGAGAAGAAGAGGCGGTACTGTTGAAGATATTGTGACATTGTCTGTTCCCGATACTGTATTTAAAAGCATATATATGGGAGTGCTAGGACCGGTAAACTGATTTCATTTCGTTCCTTCGGTCTTTCGACAATTTTTTCCGTTGTTTCAATCCTCACTCGTGTTTTGATAGTTCATTTGGGTTGTAGTAATCTTTTCAACATCTTGTCGGAGGCATGACCTGTATACTGCACTGATGTACAATTATAACCTTTTCGGGGTTCCACCTATATCACAGGCTTGCCACCCTATCCACACCTTGTCATAGAATTCGGAAACATTTGGATCAGAGTGGCCCTGATAGAGTCTGGGTATATTTTACACCGTCGGTGTAACGACGCCCACAAGTGCCCGGATCGGGTGACACAGCCATGCGGCGACTGTGACATGTGCGTCATCAAAGACAGCCCCCCCCCACACACACACATGCACATAGACTTCAAAACTCTCGACACACCTTTAGGCTAAATGTCGTCACTGACCAGTGATAAAGTTCAACGTTTCTACTCGACAATATAACAGATTATTAAGGTGATCGATTATATCTTCCTGATTTTAATAATCATCATCGTGGTTTTTTTCCAAGTCTTGTCTTCGTTGCTGACAATCCTGTCGAGTATACGCCATAACAGACCTGTCTTTTCTTGCCCCCCGGGGGGGCAGTCTCAATCTGATACAATTTTGACCGAGTTATTTCTGTGTCATGGCCCACTGGTGGAGAGGTGTGCCATTTGAGGCCAAATAAAAAAAGAACATGTAGTTCCAGTAACCTGATCCTTATCCTATTAAAACAACCTTGACCCAACTTTTCTTTGAATTCTTAAAAATTATTATGAATAATAGTTCGCTGCGTCGCAACCCGTTTAAAAACGAAAGTAAAATTGTTTTCGACTGAGTTTCACCTATACCATTTATCCTGTTTTGTCCTATTGACAGTCTTTGTGACTTTTGATCCGTAATCGCGCAGTGAATAGAAGACCTTTGAAGGTTTCTCTGGCAATGCTTTTCGACAGTCCCCTCACGTCAATGAGTCATTAATATACTATTTTATCCAGACAGCGGCATGCTTTTCAAAATATGTGACAACTAAGCACGTTTTCTTTGAAAAATGACGATGCTGTCCTTTTTGACAAATGGCTGACATTTAGGTGATGTGGTTTCTATTTGAATTCGAGGGATAAGAGACAACATACATAAGATTTCGTCAGAATTATACCAAGCTGTCATTAACACAATGGACTGACTAGTAAACCTATTTCATTTCATTCATCCTATACGTACATTGGCCAACCCATCGTCCGCCTGTATGGGTCGTAAGTTCGACTTCAGTCTTCTATTTGTATTTCAATGAGCATCAAACTGCCGGACAAGACTCAAGAGACCTTTGTGAGCGATGATGCGTACACACCCTCGCCGCTCCAGTGCATTCCTGTGTTTCAATTTGATTCAGTGTTTTTTTTTTTTCAACTGGGCTCCTTTCTGTACAGAACACATTCACATTGATGTGTACTTTACTCATTCTCAAATAACTTTAGACGAAGGGTTGACTCAACAAAGAAACCGCAGGCTGACATCTGCACTGCACTGTATAAAGTTTGATCTCCTCAAGAGTTCTGCGTACCACGGATAGGACGACGCAGCAACTCACACGTGCATCATCTCAGACTTCTAACACATTCCCTGAATGGAGGGAGTCAGTGTAACATTCATTGTCTTGGGCGGATATCGTCACCAATGACTCCTCTTTGTAAAGTTCAATATCATCATTTATTGTATAACAGAATACAAAGGTTCTCAGTTATCATATAAATTGATTTTAATATTCATTACCACGACTTTTTTCTGCTGCTGACATTCGTTTCGAACTGCACCGCAGAAAGACATGTCAGTTCCAGTCTGACATCTTTGACCGAATTAGGCCTGCTTTGTGCTGGTGTGCTATATGACCCACCCGCCGGCGGATCTGTGTGCCGTTTGATTTCACGAGGTCAAATTTTAAAATATATATTTTTTTTTCAAAGCAGCTCGGCCTACCTTATTGAAACCCCCACCCGACCTTTTTGTTGCGTTTTTTTTTAAATTATACATGATTTTGCCAAATTTTGCTGTTTTTATAGGTTGTATACCGTTGAAGAGAAACAGAATTCTGGAAGTTCACGACCAGCCTACCCTACTTCCACGAGGCACGTCATTACGTTGGCCTAATGTAGGTCTCTGTGACTTCAACAGCCTTCGCAACCGCGAAATGCAGACTTTGAAAGTCTCTCAGTCAGGATTTCCGAAAGGCGCTTTTGTTCAACTCGGGCCATAGCTGACATTGGCGCACGCACCGTAGGGGTGTGGTGCATAAAACATGCGTGGGTTTCTATGCTTACCGCCACGCGTGGTTTACCGCTGTTGCTTACAGCATAGGAGATAGTGTATATGTCCGTCCCCAGGGGTAGGGGACACGGGGTAAAGGTGTCTTGATCTGAGCACAGGTCTCTTGATGCTATTGTTTATTTTATTTTAATACGTTCGGCCATGATATAATATTGCCAATAAAGATTTATACTACCAACCTTGTGTCTCGGTCTTATGTTGGCGCTGGTTTTGCAAGATTTCTTTTTCTCCTTTACTCTGTGTACTGTATTTGTCCTTTTGACAATCTTACGCAATCACTGTGTTGCGTCTGTTACATGTATCTGCCTTTGATCACGGTCCCTGACCTATGGTCTGATTGCCTAATGCGTCCAAGAAAGCAAGGGTTAGTTACTAATCTGTGGACGATGTCACCAGATTATCACCGGATTAACTTTGACAAAATAATAATAATAATAATATAATAATAATACTTGGTTCTTATATAGCGCACATATCCACAAGTAGATGTGATCAAGGCGCTTTACAATTATTATTGCCCCTGGTCACTGGACCTAATATTATACCACTCAACTCCCTGGGGAGCAGACAACAGCTCACATGTGCAGCCAATAAGCGCAGCAGAGCTAAACACACATAACAACCTCTGTCTTACCAGGTACCCATCACTCCTGGGTGGGGAGAAGCAATGAGGAATAAAGTGCCTTGCCCAAGGACACAACACCACAGCCATGCCGGGGCTCGAACTCACCATCCTTTGATTGTGAGTCCACAAAGTCAACAAAGATCGCACCTGCAGGGGTTTACCCTTTTTATTTTTTATTTTTTTCTTGATTTCGAAAGATGGTCTATGACAGTTTGAGCAAATTTCATTTCGAGGCGTGTACTGCGTTCAAATCATGCCACATCTCCATGCTTCAATATCTGCACCGTTATTGTGCTCGGTCAAAGACCATTCGCTTTATAGTGCCACCATATAGGGGCAGTTCAAATGTCCGTCTCCTGAGGGTTGGGGTAAAGGTGTATTGGTCTGAGCAGAGGTTTCTTCTTGCTATTGTTAACTAATACCCTTAGGCACAGACATGCGAACTGCCCCCTATGGTGCCACTTTGTGGCATGACATGTAGATTGGGGAACAATACTATGACGTAATATAACCGAAGTTGTACAATAGAAACGTGAAAACAATTAAATGTGGACAGGCGTTGCTGCGCCTTGTAAATGCCTAAGTACTATAATCTATGACGTCACTCACACATCGCATTGGGACTTGAACAGATTATGGACAGACGAGACGAGCGATTGTGACAATGGCGCATCGGGATACCCCACAGGCGACCCATTAAGTATTACTGAGTTTTTCAGTTTTCTCTATCATTTTCTCTTCTTTCTTCATGCTCTGAATGATCGGAATAAATAAAATAAATGGTTTATATAACCTAACCTAGCCTCTGTGACTCTTTATTTATTTTACACTCCATTACAAGGACGTATATCTCTCATACACACATGCTGTAATTAATTAGTCAACACAACTAATTATGCTAATCCGTGGACTTATCAGGGATTTTACGGGTTAGTCAACATCGCGAAAGATAGGAATGGTTACTAAAACGGGAAGGTAAGAAGCTCTCCTGAAATGTGTCCAGAAATTACCAAATTGCGGCCGGTCATGACCATTTATCCAAAATCTACTGCAGCCAATATATTTCGATGGCGAGGAAAGCCAGCTACTCTAATTTCAAGCGTGTATATGGTCGCGAACAGTGCAAACCCTACCAGTGCCTTGCCTGCAGCTCATGGCATGAGGACGTCCGTAAAGCAGGAAGTCGGAAGTTGAAACCTTTGACCTTTACGTTGTTTAGATGTGGGCAAACTTGTAAACATATTTCCCAGGGACAAGTCTGATTTTGACTAGGGTCAAAGTTCGTGTGGTTAAGCGTGGTTCTCTCAATCGGGTGGTGTTGCTAAGGTTTTGTCTGCCCACCGTCCGTGGGTGGAGGGACGGTGGTCTGCCTTTCAGTTGAGCTGTGCGTTCTCGATAATTTTGCTGCATTTTTTCTCACAAACATTGGAAATTCGTTTAAGATTTAAGAAACATTGATTTTTATATGAGGAATATTCTAGCTCGTATCCTCGAATTAAATCAGCCGATTTTCTTTGATACAGTTTTTTATATGGTTTGGAGAACTCTTTAGGGCGGCGTCAGATATTCATGAGACAACAACATTTCGTTCATGTAAGGAAATCATATAGCAAGTTCTTCTTGCGCTGTTGCAAACTCTACGAAATATTATGATATCAAAGATGTTTTCCATGATAGTTTACAAGGTTTCTTGTCTAAATTCGAGGAAATCATCAAGAATATCTAAAAAATACTACACGTAATTATGACTACATTTTGTATGTGTAGAGGTGTTGTTTACCGTTCCTAACGTATGTTCTACACGTACGCGACGTATGTTTATCACTGATCAGCTGAATTACGTGTAGGCCTAACTAAACTTCTCCATAACGATATGTTACCGGCAGACATGGAGATGATAGCGAGTAAATAGAAATGACGGTGACTGGTTTACAAAATTAATAGTGCTGGTAAAAATTCTCACAGGCTTCTTAAAGTAGTGGCCGACATCATCGGTGATGTCAGTTTGTGTTTCGATGTTGCGAGGTCACCGCTCAGGTGACTTTAGTGACGGGCTGCACTGAGCCTCGTCAATTGCTTGTACGCCAGAAAAAGAACGGTCTGCGAGTAGTCATGTCGGGAAAAGCTGGACAAACGGCGATAGTTTGGTGATTTTTGAGCGGATTTCTGGTAGTGGTAGGCCCCTGATAACCATGTTGTCGACGAGTGTTGGCAATTTGGGTGGAAAATTTTCGAAATATCGACAAAGTTGCGACAAGCGTGCTGTCGGGCAGCATGGACGTTCCCATGGCTGTGGTGGTGACGTTAAAATCAAAACCAGCCGTAAAAGGCAGAAATCCCGTCCGAAAACACCACAGCTATGGACCCAAAGCTAGCCTAACAGTACAAACGAAGTTTTATAGCCCGTGCGCCGCTTCTTTCGGAAATTTTGTACACTAACAGCACAAGGCGCGATTCAAGTTGAAAATCGAGAATTCCTTAGAATAGTAGCGACCATGGAGCTAGAAACTAGCTCCATGTAGCGACGAACTCTCTTTTATTAGGCGAAAAAAGTAACCGGCGAGATTAACTCTTTGACGCCGTAGAGTCATTCTAGTCATGAGCTTGGTTGCTACCGTATACCAGAAAACAACCGACTTTGACGTCAAAGGCCTGTTGCTGGTACGTACTTTGAGACAGAAATAAAACGATATGTTACCGGCAGACATGGAGTTAATAGCGAGTGCAGAGAAATGAAGGTGACTGGTTTAAAAAATTCACAGTGCTGGCCAAAATTGTGTGCTGCTGCTAATGTGTCACCATTGTGCCTTGAATCACGACGCGGTTTGTAAATTATACTTGGTATATACACTCCCAGAAAACGACGACGTGAAACATACATCTATATAATTTTGTTGAAAAACTCATGAAACGGCCACTCCGGCAACCTTTTTCTGCTTGGTCTGTCGATACTTTCTGGGTGGCATTTGTTACATGGAGCAGGACCATGTCTGCTTAGTTATGTGAGAATTTGGCGCTTGGCAACGAAAAGCATGCGCGTTTCCAGCGTTCCTTTCGATCTAACTTCCCGTTTATTTTTGAATAATGAGCAGTGTTTGTTTGCGCATATCATGAATATATAAGCGTCCACTAGGTTTACGGACGTCCTCGAGACACATTTCCCAAGATCTTCATACCTTCCCCTTTTTCATTAACATCACTATCTTTCCGATGTTGACTAACCTCTGATAAGTCCACGGATTAGCATAATTAGTTGTGTTGACGAATTAATCACAACATGTGTGTATGAGAGATATACGTCCTTGTAATGGAGTGTAAATTAAATAAAGAGTCACAGAGGCTAGGTTAGGTTATACAAGCTAGCCATTTATTTTATTTACTCCGATCATTCAGAGCATGAAGAAAGAAGAGAAAATGATAGAGAAAACTGTGAAAAACTCAGTAATACTTAATGGGTCGCCTGTGGATACACATGTTGCTTTTCAAACATTTCAGAAATTATTGCTTTTTTACTTGTTTTACGGGCCTCAAAGGCAATGCAGACTGCAGTGTGACTCGAATGCGTGTCTGGTGTCTGAATCAGCTAATTTGTACTCCATATGACCGAAAGCAAAGGCGGGGCGGAGGGCTGGGGAGGGGGGGCAATTTGATGCAGATGAAGTAACAGGCGTGAAAAGTCGGGAAAATGTTTAACCCCGTTGAGCGCCAAAGTCTATTTTTGTCCCCTACATAAAATAACCACCGTCAATTTTTCTCAGATTTTTGCCAAAATTTTGAGAAAAAGCCGTAGCCAATGAAATGTCATGTCCATTTGATCCAAAATTATCAAAAAATTACAGGAAAATTCATAAAAATTTGTATAATTTTGCACAAAAATTTTGGCAGGAGAAAATGACAGCGCTCAAAGGATTAAGGTAACTTTGTGAAGTAAAACTTCCCGCTGTAGCTGTGATCAAAAGTTTGCTAAAAAAACCTACTGGACGATAACAGAAGAACCTATTACATCAACGCAGAATATGCCGTAGCTTACCTTGAACTAACAAAAAATATGTTTTTGTCACCCTGCCAATAACAACCGGGTGGGTACTATTTTCAATCAAACTAAAACAGTTTACGGTATGCTGTTGTGGAAGATTAAAGAATCCTTTCTCCGAAATACATTGGACCCCAGGAAGGGATGGCTGTTCTCGGAAACACGGAGCGACGGAGTTGGACAGCGTGCCAGTCGCGTGACTGTCATCTGGCCATCACTGGCACGTTTCTGGCCATCTGCAGGAAAAGCAAAAGCACTTCAAACACGTTTACATGATTTGCTCAGCGCTGTTCTAATCAATGTCGCTGCCCATTTCGTTGAAAAAAGTTCTAGTTCGAGAAAGGCTGAAATTTGTTGAAAAAAAATTGGATTTCTGTGATGCAAAGTGTTTTTGATGCAAAGCGAAGGTGTTGGAATATATCCACCGATTACAGTACAGCCGCGCGCGTGGCCGACTCGCAGCGATTTCGAAGCTGTTATCCAATTGGTTGGCAGAATCGTACCGTTATAATGAAATAATACAAATAAACTCCCTAAGTTGCTGTGAATAGTGACAATCGACCAATCAGATATAACCTTGCAAACACGCTGCGAGTCAGCCGCGCGCGTTCAGTGAGTATTGTTTTTTTTATGGTTAGGGGGCCTGTGATTTCGCATTTGTGTCTGTGTCGCTCCATTTTCGCCGTGGCAACCGGTTCCTGGTAGACACTACCAGGGACAATTGAAAAGTTTGCCTCATTGTACATGCCGTGCTATTGTGGTAGTTGTCTGAGATACGACGTTATGCTGCATCGCCTTTTTACTACAAAAAGGGTAGAGGGGCAAGGCCTCGAAATTTACCCTCAAACTATTTACCCCCCCCCCCCAATATTATCCAATCCCATACTATACAATGCTATAAAACTATTAGAATACATTTTGTCGCATGGAATCTTATAACCCTGAGAAATATTACGACTTTGGAGCCTAAACTTTGGAGCCTAGCCACTAAGCCAAAATGCAACTTCCACGTTCCTAGGAAAATTATTGTCTGATTTTACATGGAACGCGTATGTTTTTTTCCAAAATTTTCTCACGTTTTCCAGGCAATCTTCATGTTTACAATGTTTTTCTCAAAAGAAGCATTTAACCCCTCGTCACCGCTCCGTCTTCTGAGAAGTACCAAATCAACTTCAATATACTAGTATTGTACTACAATAATACACAATACTACAATATGCTACAGCGGGGGTGATTCATTTGTTACACGACAAACAGACGCTATCATTTGTGCGATGTAGCTTTTGGCGGGCGAAGAAAGGCTTAGAAATATGTTGGAAAGGTGAAATACACTAGTTGTAAATTTACGCTCTGATCAGTCGGGCGACCCATTAAGTATTACTGAGTTTTTCACAGTTTTCTCTATCATTTTCTCTTCTTTCTTCATGCTCTGAATGATCGGAATAAATAAAAATAAATGGTTTATATAACCTAACCTAGCCTCTGTGACTCTTTATTTTTTTACACTCCATTACAAGGACGTATATCTCTCATACACACATGTTGTGATTAATTAGTCAACACAACTAATTATGCTAATCCGTGGACTTATCAGGGATTTTACGGGTTAGTCAACATCGCGAAAGATAGGAATGGTTACTAAAACGGGCCCCTTTTTCATTAACATCACTATCTTTCCGATGTTGACTAACCTCTGATAAGTCCACGGATTAGCATAATTAGTTGTGTTGACGAATTAATCACAACATGTGTGTATGAGAGATATACGTCCTTGTAATGGAGTGTAAATTAAATAAAGAGTCACAGAGGCTAGGTTAGGTTATATAACCATTTATTTTATTTACTCCGATCATTCAGAGCATGAAGAAAGAAGAGAAAATGATAGAGAAAACTGTGAAAAACTCAGTAATACTTAATGGGTCGCCTGTGCTCTGATCTGTCGGTAGGCCGTGTAACTTATAGCAACAACAAGCAGGTACACAGCGTTGTCGAAATTCACGTGACACTCATGTGATTTATCGCAAAATACACGTCGACAAGTGTTCATGCAAAGCCCTTTTCTTTTTAGCCTACCTTCCGGTTGTTGTCTAACCTTTTTATGACGCTCGACGATGCCTCTGCTTTGTAAACAAAAATGAAATTGTTTGGCTTAAACAGTTTCGTTCGCAGTAAAGGGGCATAAATTCGCCATACTGAATTCAACATGATAGCAAAGGTCAGATTAACAGACGCGTTGACCGATGTTCACCGTGATTTGCATGTTATCCGACCTGAATGCGCGATTTCGTAGAAGCTGGTCCCTTGTGATCGAAGTATTGAAGGTAAGTTAGAGGGTATTAAGTTCTATGCACCAATCACACCGCCATTTACATAACGATGCATATATTATCTTCGAACACATGAACATGTTTATTGCGGCAACCTGTACCTCAGACAGTGTAGTTGGTGTCTCAGCCTATAAAAGAAGACTAATGCATGTTGGGAGCAAGCGTAATGCCCATAAGCGGTGGTGACACTCTCAGAGAGCATGGGCATCCATGCTCGTTCCACAAAATTTGAAGATACCCGTAATCTGGGATTTTTCAACTAAAAAAGTCCCCCTTATTTTGAGAAATATGGGAGAAAATACGACCAAAAATACCCCCTTACTTACAAAATCCAGGGGAGGGAGACGTAATATTAGAGTTAGGTCAATGCTGAATTATTATTGTTTTCACATATATTAACACATCAGAGTCTGAAAGAAACCGTTAACTTTGGAACAAGAGTGTCAAACTCATAAAATTCATTAGATTTCGAATAACAGTTTTAAGCCAGATCAAATCATAGGAAACGCACAATGAAACTCTTGGTGAAGTTTTAGTGTCTAATAGATATTTCCTGGAATATTTCAAACTTTCTTAGGCAAGGTTTTTGGAAAAGTACCCCTTTTTCTCGATTTCACGGACCCGTGATAGGGAATAAAAAACACTCCCTTCCCCATGATTTTAGGAACACCGATTTCCCCCGACAGTGACACCACCGAGCCATTTTTGCGGGAGGGTTCCGTAAACTGGGTCGTGACTGCGGGCAGGTAACATGTCGGTACACACATCTTGGTATAATGTGACAAAAAAGGCGAGAGAATACTGCAATCGTGACATCATCTCCTATTGCAATTTTCCCCTAAAATGCTGTAAATTTGACCGTACAAATGCTTCGCATTTCAATTGTTTGTCAGTGGTGTTTTCCTGCCGAGGTGAACCCATATTCATTTGAGAAAAATATCTAAGGTTAATCTCTATATCTTGGAAAAAATTGAAATGACAAATTAAATAAATTCTTGAGTATTTTAAATTATTGAAGAAATTTACGAGTAATAAAGCATTTTTAATCTATCTCCGGTTTTGTTGCCCAAACCTGGCTACTATCCACGAAACGCTATTTCTTCTCTAGCCAACCGGAGCTGCACCAGATCGTACAACAATCACCCTACTTGTAGACTAGACTTTGTTCAAGTCTGTGATTTGTGAATGTGTTAGTGTAGTGAAAGCGACACAAGACCCCCAGGGGAGCTTCACCAGAAATCACACTACTGCGCAGACTCAAAGGTAACGCCTTCGATCACCTACTAGGAAAACCTGACCTGGGCAGCCAAATTTCAAATAGCTTTGTATGAAATAGAAGATCGAAGAGATACAAGACAACTTTTGCAAGTGATTTTATTTGTCAAAAATTCACCGACTTGAACCAAGTTTACCCTACTAGCTCTTTGAGACACAAATGTTTCACCTTTCGCCGCTTTTGTTGCGGGTGGGGCGTCCATGACATGTTCTTTTAGCAGTTCGTCTGACCAGACCATAGCCAGCAAATCTACATAAATTAACATACATGAATGTGCTATCTTTTGCCTTCTGCAGCTCGCCTGGGTGACCTGTATATAGCTTGCTGAGTTTATCTGTGAATACGCTGTGGCGTATGGATGGCGCCCAGGTCAAGGATCATTTTGAGCTACTTCAAGATTATTCAGACGAAAAAATATCCGTAGCTGAAAAGTTCGAAGAAGAACGGTTCGTACCATAATTTCTGCAACTTACTCCCCAATAAAGACGAGAAGTCTGAAAAGTTGAAAGACATTTTGAATTCTGAGAAACGACCGTTTCAGCAAGATCACAAATGCACGAAATGTTCTGGATATAACACCGTTCTTGCACTCCCTCTCTCCCTTCCTGCCTCCCCTCTCTCTCACTCTGTTCTTGTCTGTCTCTGCCTGACTCTAGCTGGATGCCTGTTTTAATATACGTCACTACAGTTGTCTGCCTCCCTCTTCAGTTGTGTGTCCGTCTACCGTGACTGCTTGAAGAATCCTGATAATTGAACAACTGTAAAAAAGACTCAAAGGTCAAAACAAGTGGAGGGTTCTCATTGTCTCGTTTACGAGGAAAAGCAACGCCTTATCGAACCGTGGTGACCCACAGGCGCCCGTGGGTTGGGTAGTCTGCTGGGATCGATCGATCGATCGATCGATTGTCTGCTCCATCTATCGATCCCGTTCTGCGTGCTACTGCAAGGGATTATTTAGGTTGCAGCACAGTCACCTGTGTTCTATCCCGCTCTGCGCCTATGCGCCCCATAGACGTGTGTTTATACATGCCTCTTCTAAACTTAAAGCATATGCACACACGTCTGTTGGGAGCATGGGCACAGAGCGGAATAGAACACTGGTTTGTCTGGGCACACAGTCCATGTAGCGACAATGAGATGCAAATGATATGCGGTCAAGGTCTCCTCAACTAACTTTCAGCTGGTTCTTCACTTTCTACTATTTTTATAGTATTTTTTACAAAGGCACAGACTTATTTCTACCTGCAACTTAAACTGATAGTGATTTTGTAGCTCATTCTTTACTGTTTTTCATAGTTTTGGTAGCCAGTAACAGACACTTCGTGTTCGTGTCGGCTACATGGACGATCTGCCTGTGTCTGTGGTTGCAGAGGCGAGCAGATTAATCGAGTCCAAGGATCGACAGATCGAGCAGAGAATCTATCGATTTAGCAGACTACCCATCCCACGAACTCCTGTGTGGTGACCGAAGCAACACAATCTCCATGTAACTGCCACACACACCATTATAGCTCGAGGCGAATGTTTCATGCAAACGCGGCAGACCGACTACTAAGTCGCATTTGAAAATAACATCACGTGTACGATCGCTGGAAAAAATATCACCATATACGACAGTCCCTTCCAACTTCCATCACTTTGCAGTAAAGTTTCAAGCTTGTCAATGCTTTATCAATTGACATTAATGGCGTAAGGTCGGAATTTAAGTTTCGCCACAATGTTTGGAATTGTTTACCGTTGGCGGCGTTTTACGTCGTATGCGTTTTGGAATCTGGAAGTATAAAAAAATATAGATCGGGTAGGGATTGAGATATCAGTACCGGTATTAAGTTCATTTTTGATCAGACATTTCCATGAAAAGTTCGGTAATTACGGTCAGAAGTTCTCTGTAACGTAGTGCATTTCTAAATTGGCTTATTGTCAAGAGAGTTGAAAATAGATCCTGTTATCACAAGTTTTGTTTCCTGTTAATGACCCTGTGCACCACCTCTCTTATCTCACTTTACTCGATAAAATACACACTGACTACAATAGTGAAGCTGCCTACTGGAAGTCCCGACTTTAAAGGGATTTGTGAGGTAACCGATATCTAAATACACGGCATTCCTGTATGAGTCAGCATCCCGGATTAGTAGTTTGCAAGGACGGTCACGCGCCCTTCTCGGGTTAAACCAGTTAAACACGTACCGTGCCCGTTCAGAGCAAACGATTAACTTTTCCCGATGCGGACACCTGACAACGGCGACATAATTCAAAGTCATCGAGCGACGTCTGTAGACTGAACAGTATCAGATAACGGACGTTTGGTTTGCACATTTTTGATGAGATTCTAACCGCTATAGTCTCGACTGTGTTAGGTGAATTAGTACGGCTGTGCGTTAAGTCGGTAAATTGAAATGATGTACAATATAGAGCAGGACAGATAGCGAATTTCGGTCTCAACTTTTACCCACACACTTCACTCGCCCACAATTTTCTTGGTATTTCTAATAATTTAACTGTCTCTGAATATTAGTGAATTTTCTGTGATCGTCTTACTGCGCATGCGCTTTATTGTTTATCTGGTGGTACCCGACGAAAGCGGATCTTTAAGGAACACAGAGATACTGCTCATGGAGGAACTTATCTCTGAAAATGTCTGAAATTTGTGTTTGTTCATCCCACACACGTCATTGTAAAGGCTTTACAGGGATTCCACCGAGATAGACTCCAAACTTCCCTGTTGCCATTGATATTTTGCGTCCAGTCATGATTTCTACCACGGTCCCTCTGGACCTTGCTGCGGATCCGTAGCCCTACCACCCCCTTAGCTGGTTATGTTGGGGGAGGGCCAACATAACCAGCAAAGGGAGTGGTAGGGCTACGGATCCGCAGCAACTCTGGACCGTGTTTCTACTTGCGCTCTCCTAGCTACAGTACAGTAGCTCGAGGTTTTGTCTGGGTATGTGGGTCGGACGGCAAAACCAGATATTGCCTGGTTTTACCGTCCGACCCACATACCCAGACAAAACCTCGAGCTACAGTACTGAAGCTATAGCGCCTCCTAGACTAAAATTTAAACTCTGAAAATTCTGTTGGGCAAACGACGTGACGGTTGACCCACCAACTCCTTCAACGAAACGCATGTATTTGATACGAGAATACTCCGTATAGTGGTGCCGGACAAAGACCGGTGATAGCGCGCTCCGTATATCAGGAAAAATGTTTATTCCTTGAATTGCTTACTTTACAAATTTAGTCTGCCGTCTAATAATCCCGTTGATTGGAGCACTTTTCCAGAACGCGTAAACGTTTCCCGAAAATGAATGGATTTCTGGGCAAGCTGTATAGTCATGCTGATTCTTTATCATGCATTCGCCGTAAATATACACTGCACTTTTCGCAAATTACGGACTTGCCAAACAAGTGTTACACACTTCAATACAGCTGATGTGGATAAAGTTTATGATATCTGCGCAATGCTCTGGACAAAGTTTACGATATCTGCGCAATTCTCGAAGGTCACCTTGACGTGTGCGCCACGCGGACTTTACACCAGTTCGTGGTACTAGTATACATGAAGCGTGCGTGGAAGTGTTTGTAATTTAAATCATGCAGCCTTCTTTGTCAATTGGGCTCAAGCAAGACTGATTCTTCCGCCAAATGTCTATGAGCTATGCATCATGGGATATATCCTGACATCAAAATTCAGGATAAGGCAAGTGACTCGTTTTACCACTAACTCTTTCGGTAATCATTCAATTGAAGTTAAAATAAACATTTAACTAAGAATATAAAAAAAAACCATTTCACGGAAACTCAGCGCAGACAATGCATCCTGTCTCAGTGAACCGTAAAAGAAAATATATGTCGACGTTCAATGATCGTGTCTGTGCAAAACACCGATAAACCTTTCTGACGAGGAATCTCTGTATAGCCCCGGCTCTAACATGCATTTTGGTCTAATGAGTGAATGTAGACCCATTTTGAGATCTGTAAAGAAGTTGCATTTTAGCCGTCCTGTTTGTTTTTATCGAAATCGAAAACCTATATTTTTGTTCATACAGATTCAAAAGACAGCCACTTTGAATATGAAACACCTGAAAATATAACGCAGTATACTGTTATCGTCTGAAAAAAAAGCAAGATGAAGGGGGGGGGGGAAGATTCCTTTCTGGTCACCGCTCGCGTCGTTTCAAAACCTGAGCGTCATGTCTTTTTTTGGGTGGTGGTGGTGGGGGGGTTACATACTCATTAGTATCGCTATCCTTGATATCCCTGTTTGCATGTCCAAAATGCTAAAAAGAAACTGGAATATTATGCAGCCAGTGATAAAAGACAATAACTGTTGTATCAATAGTGCCAAACCAGCATTGTTAGGAATAAAAAAAGGAAAGGAAAAAGAGAAGACCGCGTCGCCGCATCACTTTTGCTGAATGTTAAGGGCCAGAAAAACTGTTTTTGTTTGTTTTGGTTTTTTTGCCTTACTGACTTTGCGTTTTGATTTGAAAGTGATTAATGCATTGCTTGATTTGCATATGGGCTAATTGTTTAATCTGCTGTGTAATTAATTAGGATTTCGCCGCCTCATTTTTGCGAAATCGAATATTTTCCTTCACCACAGGTAAAATGGCAGCCATTTTCAATCCAAAATAAATTGACAAGTTCGAAATGTTAAGTGATTATGGAAAAAACGTGCACCTTGACTCCAATGGTTTGCATGTTTATTTTACTGAGAACCTTTGCAATTTTCTCGAGCAAAGTACTGAAGCTTTATGAATTTACCTTTTTTTCAACTTTCGACATTATTTTCACGATTTGACCTTTAAACTGACATTAGGCCATGAACGTGTAATGACACCGAATGAGTTGAGTTGCATTGTAAAAGTATTATCTATGGACCGAAACGGCATTTGAACAGGATAAATAACAAACGGGTGCCCGTACTAAATGCAAAATCGACGGGGTTCATGCGCGATGTGGTGCATATATAGGCATTTGAATTGTCGCAGAACAGCATGTCTTTGTCGATAGGAAAGCACGACGACGAACATCCACTATTTTGATGTTGTATTTTGATCTGTTTCAGTGTAACCGGCTCTTTTGAAAATGTCAGGGAAAAAATGACGTGAAAACTGTTGAATGTACTTGCTCATTCCGTCACAAATGAATATGCTTGTGATGCAGAACAAAAGGCGCCTACACAGGGTTACACAGTCCTGAGGCCTAGCATAATTCAATAAGGTCGTCTCGGTTCAAAAATATCACCCTTCGCTTCTCTTCGCTTTTATTGGATTATGACAAATATATCGCACAAGAAAACATGCTCATCGAGTTTTTTCATCAGTATTGGGACAGCTGCTGTCTGGGGTGGTGATAACAGCCCAAACTTTTGACGTGTTGCATCTGCTTGTCCACTTGTTCAACTCTCTGCCATAGGAATTTCAGCTTCCGTAGAATATTCCAGCGATTTCACTTCTTCTAATACTGACGCAGCCACTTTCTACTTCTCTTTTTAACTTGTGGTGTTGTGTGCTGGGCAGGTGAAATTTCAGACCACAACAAACGAAGATCGAAAAAGTCAATGAAGAAAGCCAGTAAGACCGTTCGAGAAACTCGGCTATCCATTGAGAGTGAATTTATGATTAGCGTCTTTCGGAGAAATTAATATCTCGGTCATGATACTCCGCTTTACAGCGAATTTGACGGCAGTTGAAACGAGTGGAGGCAGGGGGCTACCATGAACAGACACAACTTATCACAGAAATTTATTTTTTGTACAAATTATTTTTTTAAATCCTGTTTTCTGTGCATGTGCTATACTGCTGCTCACCCATTGTTGGATGGATATTTCTAGACCTGTTCATCTGTTATTGTTAAGTACATGTAGATTCGGTTTCGTGTTTTGGATTATTTGTATTTCCCTACATGGGGTCATATTTGTTCATTCCTTATCGGTAGATCCTTAGCATTAACTGCCTATTTTTTTTTAAAGCAGCGCTGATAAGTACTCTGAACGGAACTCCTAAATTGGTATGTGTGCTTTACCGGTTCGAAATTGCGTACATACATGGACTGTTGAAGGTCTCGGTTTCCAGGATCTCACTCATCAGTGTTTGTAGATCGGTCATATTTACATCGCAAATACCGCTGGATTCACGGAAACGAACATATTTAGATTAAATTTTTAATTTCGTCTCACCCCTGGAGGCGCCCTACTTTCTCCCCTGACCTACTTCGGCTGCAAAGAGAGTACGACTTAACGACCTTTCACGAAGTTATACCACGTGAGGGAAATACCTATTATATTTAGAAGAGGGTGGTCACAGTCCATAAAAATCTTCCAACTTCCATTACCTTCTGTGTTTAATTTTGTCTAAGTCAAGGCTTAACTATTTTGCCCGGCATATTTTAGTTTCAATTTGAGTCGTACTCGTACTCGACATTATACAGAAAATAGGACGTGATTGTGTCCCTCAGTTATATTGATTTTTCCAATCTGCCGTATTCACTTGTGATGTTCATTTTGAACAGAATTTGCTAGATATCTTAACTAACCAAGGTTATTTTGCACTTTTTTACAATTCAAAAAAGCCGTGCCAGACAATCACATTTCGTTTTGGTACATCGAGATATAATTAGGCTCAATCGTTGAGTTTCTTTCTTCTTCAGAAATTGATGTATGTTTGCTCACAGGGTAAAAAGAATATACCATTTGGAGCTGCTTGTCGTTTTTAACGCAACCAAGAGTATCTCGAAAAGTAAAAAAAAAAATATAACACCATGCAATGTTCACGTTTGCAAGTTTAATTTGTTTTTCCACCTACAAGTTGGCCCGTGTATCACGGACAAAGGTGAGGCATGCACTTCATCTAGAGGTCGATAAAAGTGGGAGCACATTCTGGTATTTCTGCAACAGCGCTATTTCGCTTTCTTAAACGTTTGAGTTATAGCGAAAACAAGTGATATCCCCATAATACCTTGCCCTTGGACAATTAGAGCTAGGTTTGGTCTTTCAGGATTTTTCTCTCACTAGATCTGAGACTCGGCGTCAGATCTAGCGGAATTTACATACAGAGACGGCGGATAAATAATCATAATGGCTGCCGTAAAAACATTGCAATGTTTCGAGTTCCTCTTCGTTCACAGACGCCGGTTTCTCTACTTGTCATTTTGGCATTCAGGGTTCACATCTCCCGTTTTGGCTGTCCCCGAACTGTAAGGCTGTAATTCCCGATTTCGACCCAGACATAATAAACAGATCTGATGATATAACGTTTCCAAGAATATCAGTGTATAAAGCGTTGGTCGTTGGGTGCAACGCAAATAGTTCTTCTGTGTTCAATAAGTTGGCTTTCAGCGTCCCTGGACGTCGATACGCAAAGACAGATTCCGTGAATTCCATCGTAACACGAATTCCTTTGTGTGCTCTGGTTGAACAAGAATCGACGAGTACCTACATTTCAACGGAGTTCCAATGCAGCGCGCCCTAGAAATTGAAATGAAAGGGGCAACGGTATACATAAAAAACAAAGCAAACCCAAACCCATAACGTTGACGGCGCTATAAGCAGATTTTCGGTGACGCCTCAAAGCTGATGAGCAGCGTCTCGGAAGCTGATGTCCCATTGGGTGGCTGAATCTTACAGTTATAATTCAATATTACAAAAAAAGATTTCCTAAGTTGCTGTGAATAGTGACAATCGACCAATCAGAAATAATCTTCCGAGCACGCTGCACATTAGCAGGGAAAGTTCCTCCCTTATACTGCGATTTCCCTTTCCCGTTTTCACTTTATTTTTTTTCTGCGAAATGGCTGTACAGAGTGAAACAGAAATCTCCCTTTTCACGAAAGGGCTACTCCAAGTACGCTGCGTTGAATTGACAAAGTGCATGGCAACCCATCTATAGACAATGTGAGTCAAGCGCAGGGCGGCGAGAACTGCATGGCCAAGCTGTATTATTTACTCACTGCAAGCCCGTTTGAGCGTAGTGTAGACTTCATGCGAAATCATACTAGACTGGTCGAATGGTCAAGAGTTCTATGAGTATTAAATATTCATATCATTCAATAACGTTATACGACCAGACCTTCAAAAACACACAGTCATGACAATGCTTCTAATTTTCACCAGCACGAATTCATCAGTTCAATTTTTTGCACTTTTCTTGTGGTACATACGTATGTTACTGCATTTATTCAATTTGAATCATAGAGTCAACACCAACTATCCTGCTCTCATTTTTGTGTAGATTAGACGGGCAAGGCTGACGGCGGTTGCGTCCATATAGAATGTCGAACACACGCTCCGAAGCAAGATTGACCCAGGCCGCTATACTTCAGTATGGATCTTGTTCAGTACAATTGTGTGCTTTAGCACAAACGGCTACTGCGGCTAGTGACACAGGGGCTCTCAGAAAGGTGCGGTGATCATTTTATATAGGTTACGGAGATGTGGCATCGATATGTGACACGCCTGTTTCTCAGGTTTTGAGCCAGTTTGAGCAACAACCTTCGCTACAGGCGCGTGGCAACTTAGCATTTTAGTGGCTTTGCCGCATTGCACCACTCATCACTTGTGGCCAATCTTCACGGGAGTTGCATACTTGGTTTAATCATTCTGAACACGTGGTATTACAGTAGTAGTTCAAGATGACTATTGTGAATTTCTATTTGTTTCTTGGACCTCGTAAATTATTTGTCTTGAATGATACTTATTATACTGGGCCTGTTTTGAAGTCATGTTACCCGGGACTTGAATACGATATGGTGTTGCAATCTTACAGATTTATGACATTTCAAGTCGGCTGACTGATAATTAACCTGTTTGCGATAAGAGGCACATTATCTATCCATCTGACAGGTGTGTGACGTACAGCAGAACACGCACCGGCACGTACTCACGGACGTGCCAGCTGCATGTAGGGGGCTACGCCATCGGCTACTCAAGGATTGTGTCATTTCGTACAGATGGTAGAGACTTGTCCATTGCCGTGTCTCTTTGCAAAGCGACGCATTTCTACATCACTGGAAAATACGCACTTCAGGGTATACTTCATAAAGAAAGCCTAGCGTCAACTTTCTACTCCAGAAGCAATAAACACGATTGGAACTAATTTTGGATTATTGGATCTTCAGATTTTCAAATTTCTCAAAAAATGTCAGGTGCCCTACAGCTAAATGTTGCAATATCACAAATTACTCATAAAAACAAGTGTATAACTTTAAAAAAAAAGCAGATGGGCTTACATTTGCGGATCAAAACGACATAACTTCACTATCCCAAATTAGTTCCAATCGTGCTAATATATTTTTCTTTGTTCCGATCATGATAAAATGTCACACGGATAAATCTAGTCTTCATTTCAAACGGACAGACGAGAACGTCCATTGTCCTGCTACCTGAAGCAACGACCCCGATAGAGGCAGTTCCCGAGACAAGGAGACAGGCCGTGACGCGTTGCCCCAGCGTTGAGCGATATATGCTGAACGCTTTGTCGCTTGATGGCGCCCTTTGAAGTTTCCGTGACGACTATCGACTGTCTCCTGGACTTAATTTTCACATAACGATGAACACCAGTAGTCGTCTGAGGTTGGACTAATTTATACCTCTCTGGAGATTGAGCCACATAACAGATAAACACCAGTAGTCGTCTGAGGTTGGACTAATTTATTCCTCTCTGGAGATTGAGCCTGGCCACGGGCTCAAGGTATGTTGAGTGCGCATTCATCACGTTAATAATCCTCTATACCACACACATCATGACATGGACTCTCAATGGCTTGAACCCAGCCAAATAGTTCACAAAGATCCTGCAGCAGATGATGAAAGACTGTTCAAACTGGGAATATGGTTTTCACACATTGAAAGACCTCATTTTCAGCTTTAATAATTCATTTCAACAAAACAAAAATATACATAATCCAATACAAAGTTGGTGTTTACATGTATACACCGAACGTGCCGGATGAAACTTTAGTCATGTAACTATAATAAGGTAACCGGACTTGTCCAGTTAATAAAAAAGGTGGCGGATTCGGGAGTAAAGTTACTTGGTACAATGTCATTAGTGCAAGTGCATTGGCATAATTTGAAGAAAATGGACTGTACCTACGTGCACAGGTTCCAGAAAAAGTAAGATAAATAAATAAATGATAAGATAAATGAAAATAAATAAAGATTACAGTAAGAACTCCAGCACTATGATGCTGAGTCATTAATTGTCCTTTCATGACCAATCTAATAAATAGTTGATTTTGCTGACAAAAACGTCGCCCAATCTGATTGGGGGGGGGGGGGGCATGAAGAAAGGAAATCTTTCACCATATGTACCAGTGAGTGACACTTTCTTTATACTTGTATGTTTGTTGTCTAAAAAAAATCCCCGCATGCACATGCACAGCATGCAGCGCTGATGCGCACTGCATGCCACTCACTTTCCGCTGGTTGGGCTTATGACGCTTGTCAATCATCTTCGGCTGCTGTCTGTGATTGGACAGAGTCTGAAAGTGGCGCAGTGATTGGAAAACAAGTTGGTCAATTTCTATTCAATCTCCATGGTTACGTCGATTGTTTACAACGCGACCAGTTAGTTATCATCACCTAGGCTCATGCGGAGGGCTACTAGTAGGCAAGCCTAGTCGGCACTCCGAAATAGCACGGAGAGTATTAGTAAGATAAAGTAGAGTAAAGATTACTTTTGATAACATTTTTAGCATTGCATGCGGTTTCGAATGTGATAAGAAAAACTTACAAAACATGGAATAAATTATGTATAAGTGAATATGCATATGCATAACGGTAGTTCTCTTTTTGGAGGATGTGTTGGCCCTGAAAAGGGCCGTTTGGTATGTGAAGTAAAGTAGTTACTTCTTGGCCTTCTTGGCACCTGCTTTCTTTGCAGGCTTCTTTGCTTTCTTTGCAGGTTTCTTGGCCGCCGCCTTCTTCTTCGGTTTGGCTGCTGCCTTCTTCTTTGGAGACTTTTTGGCTGCCTTCTTTGTGGTCTTCTTCTTCGCAGTTTTTGCCTTTGGCTTCTTGGGAGCCTTAGCCTTCTTGGCGGGCTTCTTCTTCTTGGGCGCCTTCTTCTTGACGACCTTCTTCTTTTTCGGCTTGGCAGCTGCTGGTGGCTTGCCGACCCGGAATCGGCCCGTTGCACCCACTGAAGTGTCGCCTTTAGGTCTGACAAGCACACCTGAAGCGAGGCCGGTCTTGACAGCTCGTCGTAAAGATGAGTTGAGATGGCTAGCTTGAACGGTTGGGTAATTAGCCTTGATGTAGTTGCGGATACCTTGTAGTGAACTACCTTTGGCATCCTTCAGAGCCTTGATCGCCGCCACGACCATGTCTATGGTCTTGGGATGAGTTGGTTTTGCTCTGGCCTTGGTAGCCTTCTTCTTCTTGGGTGAAGCGGCAGACATCGTGAGAGAATTATCAACGCTACTTGTAGAGTTTCGAACTGGACGCAAATATACAGATTGAACTTCGCGGGAAGCTGTCTGCTATATTTATTGATTCATTGCGAACCTCCAAGAAAACACCCGGGCGACCCCCATTCACAGCTACCGACATGGCTGCCATACATGTTGTTTGTGTTAGTTTGTCTTAATCTCGTAATTTTTTGTATATTTTGTAACGGTTCTCCGCTATTCAAGTACCGTGCAAGGCTTTTTGGATATCCTAGCTCTAATTTGATGACTGCACATTCCAATTTACGGGTAGGTGTGAAACTAAATTTACGGTGAAAATGTTGTGAAGCATGTGTGAAAATGCATATTGATGTTTGACGATCGTGAATGTCTTGCATAATCACATTTTCAGAACGTATATAAGCCAGATATGCAGTTTTGATCTTCGATTTAGTGAAGACAGAAAATTTTCCGGGTTTTAAAGACGTGAAGTGGCGAAATTTGACGTACAACTTCAGTTACTAGAACATGTTGCTCGCCATCTTGCCCGCTGTTCTGTGAGATGTCGTCGCTGTCTTATCTGAAACACACAAACTCGATTAGCAGCGGTTTCGATGACCCTTTGCCAGCGTAAACCCTGAAAATGTAAATGGGAGTAAACTTGTAAGAGGGACAAGCAAACCCTTTTACCAAACCGCGAAACCGTTGTGTTACCCCTTTATTTCAAAACGCAAAACTGGCGAAGCAATCGGGCGTACTGTTCGCAACTTGTCTGCGTGCAGGAAACACAAACACATCTGGAATGGACGTTCGTTCCTGCAATGATTTTCGCTCTCTAGTTTTCACGTCGTTCGCACTTTTCCATACCAGTGTGAAGACATTACTTGGAGCCAGTCTTTAAGGAATGGAGAAATGTTTTATTTTAGTCCGTAATGTCTTTCATGTAAGTTGCCATTGACGATGCTGTATTTGGAGTCAATCATATTTGTGTGCATGCACTGTCAGATCTTGGCAAATTGCTGAATCGGACATACTGTACTTGCAACAAAATGCCACCCCCAAAAAACACAAACGTTTATTGTAATTCAACCTATCTAACAATGAAGTTATTAAAACCATAGATCCTCGAGAATTGTTTCTCTCGAGGCATTCTTCCAAACCCATTCGAACCACGGGATTTGAACTCCATGTGTTTAGCTTTGGGAGAGTGCCTTTGCCAAGTTTCAATATTTCGCCAGCAGCAACAGTGTGGGCAATAATATTGACCTGTAAATATCATAAGGAAGCCACTGTTAGACAAATGTGATATATAATTTCATACAGAAGAAGACATAATGAAAAGACAAGGCTCAAAATACCTGGGTGGTCGTTGTGATATTTAGAAATGTCCATGTTTATACCTAAAAGGTGCAGGTAGATTGCTAAACTGGTGTGCACACAGGTACTGCATATGCTGAAAATAATACAGCACATATTCGGATCTTCACTCAGTAAACAGACCATGCATCATGCTATTGGTCAGTTTGACCAGCAAAATTTTCACAATTTTGATATTATGTTGAAAATTAAGTTTTACCCACAACATGAAGTTTTGTTTGCCAAATGCGCAAGGCGGATAAGCTACCATGGCCATGAGACCAATTAAAGTTTGACACTAAGATAGTACTGATAAAAAACACATAGGAGGCACAAACATTGCCGTGTGTTCCAGGAATGCAATGAAGGAACTTGGCTAGGATAATGGGAGGGTGACTTGGAATATATATCATTTATGAAGAATAACTGAGTCACTGTACACATACAGGGAAGATGGGGATGTTGACACAAAACCTAACATGCACAGTGCACATGTTGGCAAAAAATTATTTCAATCGGGATAAGGTGTTTTTGGATTTTAATAAGTCCTAGAACTGCAGGTATTGAAATACCAATGGTAGCTACAGATATTTTATAACTGATGCAAATACCCGTATTGATTACGATTTCACAAGCAACTTTTCCAACAATTACTATGGCAATGTTTAACTTTTACAAAGTGAAACAGGGGTGAAGGGGTCAAAGGTCATTGTCGTATCTACCTCATATCTATATCATACATGTATAAAGGTAAATGTTGAAACATTGTTTCACTTTGACACCCAGTACAGATTGATAAATCAAAGGGAGGGACTTTTGAGATGTTTCACTCACAGTTCAAGGCAAAGTACCCAATTGTTGACAGAACAACTTCCAAATAAGTCCAGAGCAACACTGATTAAACCTGTGTAGCTAGTGCCAGTGTCCCCTGAAAAACTTTGTTGGTGTCTCTGTTCTGTATTATCATTTAAATAATGTACGAGCTCGTGGAAAAAATCATGTAATGTCTTGAATTAGTTTGCTGACAAAATCTTTTTTTTTAACCACCGACACAGAAAGCTTGTTTGAAGGATATGTAATGTGTGTATGGTTATGATGTGTAATTGAATAGAGCAGCAATACATACAGCCATAATGTGTGTTGAATCTAAATATTGCTTTTTCCGTAGAAAAGGAAAACAATACAATAATTCACTTAAAAAATTATTGCATCACTAGATAGAAATATGGATCCTGTCATAACAGATATATGTCTAATACTTGATTCATGTTATTCTCAGACAGATTCTTTGGATTGATGTGGATCAGAAATTGTGAAAATACAGATGATATTGAGAATGGCTAAGTCTCTGACAATGATGAAAACCTGTTCATCAAGGTGTCTGCTGAAGCATTTCGGGTCACTGCCTTGTAAACTCAAACCCAGACAATTCCCTAGCAGATCAGCGATTGGACCATGGATGCTAAGTTCAAGGCATCTGTCTGGTAATGAACCGGCAAAAAATGAGAGGAGTGGAGGATTCCGCATGAGCCTTGATGTCGATTACATCCAGCAGCACGTACTAGAACTCAGGAAGTACAACCGGAAGGGGGATGGAAATTTGCAAGAAGTTGAAACTCTGCTGAGGAGGTTCAACTCCGCTTCCAACTCGGAGAAGGAGCGCCTTGCCCTTGAGTTGTCAAACGCGGCGTTGTTACTGCCGAATAAAATGAATCCAGCTGTACCAATCGGAGATGAAAGTCAAGCTAATGTTGTTGGTTACATCGGGGAAAAGAGAGACTTTGATTTTGAGCCCAAAGATCATGTAGCAATCGGAGAAGATGTCGGTATTATGCGTGTGAGAAATCTGGGTCACTTCACAGGTCATAGGTCATACTATTTGATCGGTGAAGGGGCTGAACTTGAACAAGCTTTAATCAGGTATACATTGGATAGACTTCTGAAAAAAGGATTTCGGTGCATTTCTGTCCCAGACATTGTCAACTCGTTTGTCTTTGAAGGTTGCGGAATGCAAACTTCCGGAGTTCGGACTCAGGTCTACCACTTAGACCCTAGACGACACGTTGACCTGTGTTTGGCTGGAACGTCAGAGGTGTCTGTCGCCGGCTACTACATGAACCAAACCCTTCAGGCAAAAGACTTGCCCCAGAGGTTGACAGCCATCAGTCGGTGCTACAGGGCGGAGACAGCACATACAGCGGAGGCCAAGGGGATATACCGCGTGCATCAGTTTACGAAAGTTGAAATGTTCGCTGTCGCATCAGATGAGGAACAGAGTGATCAGCTACATCACGACTTTCTGGCGATAGAGAAAGAGCTATTTTCAGAGCTTGGCTTGCACTTCAGAATCTTAGACATGCCTTCAGAGGAACTCGGTGCACCAGCTTACCGCAAGTACGACATCGAAGCATGGATGCCGGGAAGAAGCACCTATGGGGAAATTTCCAGTACTTCCAATTGTACGGACTACCAGAGCAGGAGGTTGAATATCAAATATCTTGATGACTCCAGTAGGACGCACTTTATTCATACGGTTAATGGAACAGCCTGTGCTGTTCCGAGAATGATAATTGCTATCCTAGAGACATATCAACAAGAAGACGGCAGTGTTGCAATTCCGGATGCATTACAGGCGTATATGAAGGGACGGAAAGTTATCTGTAAAACAGGAAGGAAACCCATGCATTTTTGCCGGTTTTAAGTTATAACCAATGATGTGTCCAATTGCATCCAAATGTGTAGAAGTAAATGCCATGGCGTTTTCAACTTCGTTACTCTCCATATGATATGTAGAGTTCATGGAGGTATCACTTAAGAACATTCAGGTTGTTTCATTTCACAGGTATTTAACATAGCAAAGCATTAGATGCATGTGGCATTGCATATGAAATCAACTCATGACAGCCAATAACATAGAACCTGGAACAATCAAGCCTACAGGGTCCACCTACAGCCCAATGATTTGTATTACTAGTTCACCAGGCCTACTATTCTTGATGAACATTGTATTACACATCAGCGGATAATCAGTGATTTGTTTTGTTGATTGCAGTGCACCAGTCATTCGGAGTTGATTTTACAGGTGTACTGGATAAATAAATCATGTAAATTGCCAGATCTTTGAAAAAGCTTTAATTATTCAAATGAGAAAGGAAAATAATTAGTAGTAATTATCTCAAAAGCTTTTTGTAAATGTCATCGCTAACCCGCGACAAACCAAAGTTTGATACAACCCTATTGTTTTACTATTGTAATGTCAGACCCGTTTCCTCTCTATCACAGCGGATGACGTGAAAAGGTGAATAAAGTTGACAGCATGTTAATAATAAACTGTCTTACCTCCATTTGCCCATATATAGATAGGATTGGCCCATTGAAAACAAGGAATATACCAAGGTGTGGTTGTGAAAGGGTTAACCCCTGTAACTGCTATGGTTTGACCCATCTCCATTATTACCAATGGTGCTCAGGCCTGTTTACAGGGGTGAACAGGTTTAAAAACTGCAACTTTATCAATAGAAATATCAGGGTGTGTATAAACTCAGAGTAGGCTCTGGTTTTGCAGTCCATGGTTAGAAATGTTTATTTTGGAAATATTTTCATGATCATGTGTAAATTTCTTCAATAATATTAAAAAAATTTCTTTCAACTAAGGTGGAGTTGTATTCAATTTTAGAATTTGCCCCATAGAGCTGCGAGTTATTCATAAGTGAAAATTGTACGTAGTTCAACAGCTTTGTAAAACCCCAATTCAAATAAGCTAGGAATGTATTTGAAAAATTATCATTTCTTCTATGAAGTCATCTTGATGAAAATTCCTGTAAGAAAGTCGAGTGAATGGTCACTATAAACCTGAACAAGTATATTTTGTACATCTGCTGGATTAAGTGAAAAGAAAAGGGTGTCAAGTTTGGATCTTTGACATGACACTTTGAAAGTTTACATAAACCATTCCTAAATTCAAACTTCTGCACTACCCTGGTAAATGTTACCCGGGTTCCCCTTGGTATATTAATGAAATCAGATTTAGGGATAATAGAAATGTTACCGGGGTTCCCAAATCATCTAACACTGTTCCCCAACCTTGGCAAAAACACTTCTGATTTTGCACTGCAACAGCTAGATATGAAAATGACAATCCACTCTGTCAGAACACCCTTAAAGTTCACTATGTTAAATTCCACAGACCCTAATATACAGAAGCTTCCCTTGGTTGGTTTTTATGCATGTCTTTCAGATTCTGGTCTTTCGCCATGAGCAAATGTACATTCTGTCAAAGAATCCAATCATTCAGCTGAATCAGTAGCAGTGAACTGAGTCAAAAAACCTATTTTCTCCTACTTGAGATGTCTGCTATACAAAGATGTAATGTACTTGTGCTCAGCTTGGTACTTGGAGACCCCTAAACGGATTCTGCAAACCTGATGTATCATTTGACTTGGCTGGCTATTACACAGAGACTAATTTTTACTGATTTTGCAGGATAATGACCCACGACTGCCAGCCTCTGTACATAAAAAAAAAATCAAAGTCGTTGATTTCCAGGCAGGAAGGGTTATAGAGGGCTTACCATATTCCTATTCCAAGGTAAATCGTAGCAAACTGTTTAAGAAATTGATGCAATTAACTTTGTTCGTACAGTGCCAATTAATCATTAAAGAACTGCACTGTCTGTTCTTATGTGATCATCAGAACTCAGTGTTTTAATACAAATATTTGACTTCTCCAGGAAAAACTGTCTTTTCAGACTCTAGCGATGTAATCTGCAAAAATGGAATCTACTGATCATTTGCAAATTTCAAGTCTGCATTTTGTGTCCAGACTCATCTTTACTTAATTTTATCTTTACAGTAAAGGGAGGTGGTTGTCAGAACTCTGCTTAAAGGATGCCAGGGACCCCTATGTATGTTGGCAATTGTTGAAAGTTGAAACATGTTTGTTAACAATGAATATCGTAAAATTTATATGTTGTAGCTATGTTGAAGTGATGCATATAGATATCATGCATGAAATACATTGTTTACAAACAAGAGGTCGCACACGTGCAGTTCTGACGACCACCCCCTTTAATTAATATGAAGAAAAATTCGTTCTCAACCATTCTGTTAATTTACATACCACACTTATATGTGGCTATGGTCCATTTCTGTTTTTGATGATACAATTCATTTTCATTTGCACTAATCACATCACAAGCAGATATCAGCAGGATTTCAGCTTTAAATAACAATCATTCCATCTCTGCCATTCTTTCCTTGGAAACCCCTTTTTGTATTTTTATAATTTTAATGAACCATGATGACCTTTTTCATCAAATTTATCTGTGTCAGGGATAGGGTAAATGAAAATTGCATTTGTTCCCTAATGAATCTTGGCAATTTCTCTGTGGTATGTGGGGCGAAAAATTACAGATGTGTACTCAAATCTTATGATACACATCTCTCAGTGCAGTGTTTGCATCTATACAGAAAGATTATTTAGTTGGGATATTTAAAATATTCCATGTTATTACAGGGTTCAAATAGAGCTAACCTGCTGACATCACAGTAGTCAATAGAATACTGCTGTCTACAAAAGATAAAACATGGGCCTGTACAATGTAGTTGAAAATCTTTATGAGAAAGAACCAGACAGAGCCACTGTGTAGGCTAATTTTCAAGAGAAAGATTACTTGACTACGGAAATCAACCATTTGGTAGAGGCAGGTTTGTAGAAAATAGCTGGCAGCTGGCAAAAACAACCTGCTGTTAGCAAAAAATTTGCCGTCGTGAAAATTAAGTTTTAGCGAAAAATCAGGACATTTTGCACAAACTTAATGTGCACATACACTACTTGTAACCGCCCATACTTTTATTTTTGCCACCTGTAACCAAAATTTTCTACATCCGTGAGAGGGGTGGTCAGAATGAGGACATGAAGGTAAAAATTTGTAATAGAAAAGTATAAAAGAAATTTATTAAATTAAGAAGATTCATAGTTTGAAATTTACCAGCTTTTTCAGAAGTAAGAATATTTCCAATACAGCCTATCTGCAGATCTAACATTCCATTCCGGTGTCCAAACACGGCACATTTCTAACACCACAGTAAGTACAAACATCTCAATTTTTCAATGACAAAAATAAAACACTACTTTATTTCAATTTTTTGTATCATATACAAAACAGTAAAAACTTTAACATGAAAATCTTAAATCACATTTCCTAAAATATATAAGTCAGGTTGGACAAAAGGGTGCTGAATATCTCTTGGGTCTAGGTTAGACTTGGGTTGATGAAATCTTCAAGAATTTTAGAAATCCTGGAATACAAAAAAAGAGGAAATTACATAACGTTAAATGGTAAAATTGTATCTTCCTTATTTCATCATTTATAGTTATGTGGTATAGTAGTTGACACACATGCCACTTTGGTACAAGTTAAAGTACTTGTTATACTGACAGAATTGCTTTCCCTGTAAATTAACTGTTCTGAACACCAAACCCCAACATAAAGCCATTCCCTGAACATATTGCAAAGTTCCAGCAGTGCATTTGAAGCAAATGAGAAGATTATTCCCAGGTCACGTGCCTTTGAGTTGAAGCATTGATTAAAATGAGGACCAATAGATCTGTGGTGGGGTATGTGATCAGAAAGCCAATATGCAAATACTGTAGGTGTTTCAAAACATCAATTTTTTGTTTGCATGGTATATAGATTTCCCTTTGTTAGTCCCTTATCCAACCAGAAGTTGAATATGTTTTTAAAAAAGCATCGCTACAAATCAATTTTTTTTAAATTTCTGCTATACAGATTTTTTTCATTTTCGATCCCCCCTCCTCCCAATATCTCAGATTTAAAAAGAAAACAAGAAAACTGACAAATGGCAGACTCAAGGTTTGTGACTGCTAACAAAAACTAAATATTGATATTCCAGATAGATGAAACCCTTCCATCCCCATGTAGGTTCCATCCATCCTTTTGAAAACAATAGGAATGTACCAAAATCTGGGGATTAATGGTTTACAACCATGCCATTCTAATAAAAGATATTCCTTTTCCATGAGCTGATTAACCCTTTCACCACCATGGTTTCACCCAAACCCATTGTTATCAATGGTGAGTGTGGACCTGTCTACAGGAAATTAGGGGTGGACAGGTTCAAAAATGTCTAGATGTCATTACACCACTTACCTCGCACGTAACTTTTTCACCGAACGCATAGAACACTCTGGTGCAGCTTCCGCAGTGGCTTGGAATACAGACAGCGAACGGGTTGGTAGCACATCGTGGTTTCTCTTGACATGGATCAACTGCACATGACACCAGTGGTTCACCATTTTGACACATTGCTGTAAGAAGGTATAGAACAAAGGGACAAGATAATAAAAAGTCTGCTTTACCTCTTCTCCTGCCAAGCCTATCACTTCCCAATCTTCCAAATCAGTATAAAGTTGTATTTAGCAAAAATCTACATGTATTTTCACCTACTTGGCATGGTATGCTATAGCAGGTTTAGTAAATACCATTTTACAGTATCTCTGTTTTCCGGGCTGTCAAATGTTCAAGTCTTTGTTAAATTGCAACAAATGGGACATGTTATGTCTCACTGCTTTAACAAATTTGACCTGATTGGTGAAAATGAACTTGGGTTGAATATAATCGTAAACCACATATCAATTTTTACACTGAAATCCTGTATAATCCTGATACACTACTTTTGAATTTTCTACATGTACTTGTACCCGTGACAGTTGGGTAAAGCCTGTGTTGGGTAAAGCATCTATCAGCAAAAGCGTGTAAACATAACAGTAACTGTGAGCAGATACGTTAAGTATACTATTCAATAAATAGTAGCTAATCAAAACACAGGATGCTATCAAGTGATCAATACCCTCTCACCTGTCACTTCTCTGTCACTGCTCACTGTCTGAGTATTGCTTGATGATCTGTCACTACCTGAAACACAGGTCCTTGAGGTACAGTCCCAATCACCGTCCACACATGTGCTGTAATGCAAACACATGGTTAGAAATTTTGTCATTTATAGGTGAATGATTATGCTGTAAAATTTGCAAAGATACCATGAGGGGTTTTTCATCAGTGATCTAAAATCAGGAAATGTTACAACATATTTCTCACCCTAGCATGATTAACTTTGGTTTCATTGGCTTGTGTTTTGTGCAAACTGTACAAAAATTCCAATCAGCGAAACAGTTTCTGGCAATTCTTAATGGCAACCTCTGAGAAAACAAAGATCTTGATCGAAGGAGGACCCATCAAAGATGGGAGTGGCAATACTTCATTCTACAGATGGAAAGATGAAATTTGTTGGAATTTCATTGAACAACCGTAAATTGTGCATGTGATAACAAGATGGTATGAAAGCATTAAGTATCTCAGAAAATTGTGTTCTGAACTTGATGTATGCCATTATTGTTTTACAGGAGGCACATCATCCACGACAGAAGTGTACAACTTTGAATCCAGGAGGTGGGTAGGGTGGGGGGGGGATGTTACTTCTATTACCTGCCAATGCATATACATGCCGCCCTTTAGGAGGGCATTTTTACCGATGTGGTCTAAAATGGGGGTATAAATTTTGGTGCGTCCAGGGTCTACAATGGGACATGATTTCATCCAGCAAAATTTAAAGTTAAACATACGTTTCTTCGCCAAAATTTTTAGACTTTCCCTGTAAATGTTTTACGCAAAATTTTTATTTTTTTCTGTTGCAGCAAATCATAACTTAGCCAGGGGCAACACATTTTCAGAAAGGCTTTGCTTGTGCCCCAGCCATACTACCATAGCTTAGTTTAGTTTTGCCCCATAATGCTTTGTAAATTTCCATTTTATGGTTATTTACCGGGGTCAAAGGTTATAGAGGTCTAAAATGGGGTCCTAAAATGATGAGATTTCTGGTCTTAAATGGGGTATGGATTTTTTTTATGTGTGGCACACCGCTAGCATTTCTCCCGGCAGGTACCACCCCCAGGCTTTGAATCAGCAACAGCAGAGTGCAAGATTAGTCAAGAATGTAATGCAATATGCTTAGTTTCCTGAAGAAATTGACAATTCATTTATGCAAAGTTTGTTCATGAGCATTGTCTGAGTATGCAAATCAACCCAACCATGAGTCTTTGTCAGGGGTGAGTATTAGGCTAATGTGCAGCGTATTGCAAGCTTTTAGCCGCTTTGTCGGCTGAAACTATTGTTCTGGTAGGATTATTTCCAAACAGCCAATCAGGCAGAGGATAGCCCGTCTTTCAGACTCCTTAAGTTGCTGTAAATAACAACAATCTACCAATCAGATGTAACTGTCTCAGCTGCCCAAAATCTTGCATGATGTAGAGAACCGATGAGTAAAAGCTGCAGTGATAATATTGCCATGACAACCTGTGCCAGCCAAATTGACAAATTTTCAAACATACACGAGATCTCATATGGCTGTGATGTAAGGAGGTATATGTTAACACTGAAGGATCATGTAGAAATTGGTAAATTGCAGTCTGCTTTATTGGCAGAGCAGAAAAGTACATTTACACTTACCATGTATTGCAATCCTTCTTGATTGTGCTGCCTGCTTTCGCTTTTCTTCCATTGTGGTAGCAAACACCTGAAGACAGAGTGAGATCGAGCTTGATGTTCAGTGACCGGTTTATAGAATCTCTGAACTGAACGATGGATTTATAAGTAGTCATGGTGTGTTATCAACATTCTGTACAGTCTTCCAGTGTGAAAATAACATGGATGAGATTATATATATGTCACAACTCACTGCTTGTCCACCACCATAATTCTCAACCAACCAACTTGTGAAGCAAACTTGTGAATCGCCAGGTGACAGCATGACTTGCCATGTTAGAATTAGAGAAAAAGGGGAACAATTTGAAGTTGCAAAATAATTCCATTCCTACCTCTCTGGCATCGCTTCTTGGTACACCTCCAACTACCACCTTCTATGCACCAACTGAAGAAGGGAAAAAGAGATTTTACTTGGTTGTTGTAGATGAATACATGCACCCAGCAACCCCATTTCTAAATGTGTGGATCAGACCACTATAGAGTGAAAACCATGGGGGGGACCATGGTGTGGTGATGGTGACATAGCAGGGGTAAAGGATCCCAACCAAAATGAACAAGAGACATTATGCACTTCGGAATTGTATTTATGACCACTTTATCCAAACAAGCGACCTAGCGGCCGATATAGCTCCGCTGTGTTTATGTAGAGAATAACTATTTTTGACACATGTTGATGAAGAAGGTGGAAATCTTTGATAGCTCAATGAAGTGGCCAGAAAAAAAATGGCTAAAATAAGCTGCAAAAATACACAATTGAGGATTTCATCATACTTTAAATGTATCACATAGGATCATCCCTAAGAACATGTCAACCAAAGCTATCTGATGAGTAATTTTTGAGAATAAATTTTTGACCAAAAATGGCAACCATTGCCCCAAAAATAAAAAATTGCAGATTTCATCATAATTTCAAAAGATCAAATTTAGTTCATCTATAGACACCTGTATACCAAATTTCAAAGCTGTTAGGCAAGTACTTTTGAGAAACGCATTTTTGACCCAAAATGGGAAAAATTGCCCCAAAATTCAAAATTGCAGATTTCATCATTATTTCAATAAATATCATTTAGTTCATCAGAAATTCAATATATATTACTTAGCTCATCTGTAGAAACCTGTATACCAAATTTCAAAGCTATCAGACCAGTACTTTTTGGGAAACACATGTTTTGACCAAAAATGGCAAAAATTGCCCCAAAATTACAAAATTGCAGATTTCATCATAATTTCAATAACTATCATTTAGTTCATCTGTAGAAACCTGTACACCAAATTTCAAAGCTATCAGATGAGTAGTTTTGGAAATACACTTTTTTGACCAAAAATGGCAAAAATTGCCCCCAAAATACAAAATTACAGATTTCATCAGAAATTCAATATATTACTTAGTTCATTGATAGAAACCTGTATACCAAATTTTAAAACTATCAGACCAGTACTTTTTGAGAAATACATTTTTGACCAAAATTGGCAAAAATTGCCTTAAAAATGCAAATTTGCATATTTCTGCACAATTTCAATAAATATCATTTAGTTAATCTGTAGAAACCTGTATACCAAATTTCAAAGCTATCAGATGAGTAGTTTTGGAAATACACATTTTGGACCAAAAATGGCAAAAATTGCCACAAAAATACAAAATTACAGATTTCATCAGAAATTCAATACATATTACTTAGTTCATCGATAGAAACCTGTATACCAAATTTCAAAACTATCAGACCAGTACTTTTTGAGAAATACATTTTTTGACCAAAAATGGCAAAAATTGCCTTAAAAATGCAAATTTGCATATTCTGCACAATTTGAACAAATCTGAAGTAGATCATCCCTAGGGACCTATGTACCAAATATCAAAGCTATCTGACCAGTAGTTTTGAAAAAGAAGATTTTAAAGATTTTTTTACCAAAAATGACCAAAATTGCCTTAAAAATACAAATATGCAAATTTCACCACAATTTGAACAAATCTGACTGAAGTCACCCTAAGCAAACTGCATATCAAATTTCAAAGCAATCGGACAAGCGATTTCAGAGAAGAAGATTTTTTTAACCAAAACACCAAAAAATGCCCCAAAAATACAAATATGCAAATTCACCACAATTTGAACAAACTGAAGTGAGGTCACCTCAAGTGAACTGCATATAAAATTTCACAGCAATTGGACTTGCGGTTTCAGAGGAGAAGGCAATTGTTGACGGACGACGACGGACGACGGACGACGGACGACGACGACGACGGACGACGACGGACGACGACGGAAAATCAACCTATTTGATAAGCTCCGCGTCGCTGACAGCGGAGCTAAAAATGAAGTGGAAATTATCAATATTTCACATATTGCAACATAGAATCAAACCCAAAAATATGTAAATCAATGCCATTATTCATATGGTGCACTCACAAATTTCAGATATTGAAGAGAATGAGGTTGTCATTTACTTCTGAATTGATTTTTCAAATTATTACATTCCTCACTGATTTGATTGTCATATGCTCCATTTCCAACTTGAATTACATGCCAATTTGATTAAAATGGCATTATTTCATTAAAAATGTTTCATGATGGCAGTTTCATGATTTTGTTTTCCATATGGCAGCTCCTATGATTTGATCTTCCCTTACCAGTATCATTGATTTCATTGTCCATCTGACATTTTCATTTATTGGGTTTTCCACCTGAGAATTTCATTTTTTTTTCATTGATTTGATTTGCCAAGTGATATTGTTTCTTTGCTTCCGTCTTCTACACTAAACGCATCACAGATTTTGAAATTCTGAATGATGTATACTTCATTGATTTGATTTTCCGAAGGAGATAAACTCACCATTTGTTACAGTCTCTGTAGCTGCTTTGGGCCAATTCATATCCCTTGCCATCTCCATCATAGCATTCATAGTTTCTGGGTGGCTCTGTCACAACTTCTTCAACTGCACAGACAATATGTAATTATTATGACATAATATATGACTTCTTGGAGTACCGAGTACTTGAACTTGAAAAATTGTATTTGTAATTTTGAATGTACTCTGATTGATATGGTACGACGCAAGCTAGTACAGGGACATCGAAAACGTCACTTGAAAAATAATAGCTGTCAGAAAGTGATAGTTTTTCATAAAACATTTACTTGCACACAGGTCCATGGAAATTCTGCTGTTGTAAAAAATATTTTTAATAAACATCCATTTCCCCTTTCAAAGACTGGAAAAGGTTATTTAAGTTCAAAAAAAGGGTCGACATAGATTAAGCAAAGGTCAGAGGTGAAAGGTTAAAAACTCACCTGGGGTCTGGTCATACTTTGAGCAGTCTGGTCTACCCCTGGTCTCACTACCTGGGATTTCTTCACCAGTGGTTGGGTCGACACAGAAGCAGTAGCCGAGTCCAACATGGCACTGTACCTTGGAGTAGGAGCTGTCCGGTTCGCACCATGGACGAACAGCGCCAGCTTGCAGCTGAGTGGTGGTGTCATAGAGCTGCTGGGCCGTCTGACAGCTTCTTGCTGGTATGGGAACTGTAATGAAATAACAAAAGTAATGTATTATACTTGCTCTTTTCTCAACCTTACATTCTCAAATACTTGTGAATGTCTTACAAGTCAAGAAAAGGTTATACACTGCCCCCTTGTTATTCATGTAAACTAGAATACCATTTTACATATCACAAGAAGCTATTAAAAGTACAGTCATTTGTGAAATTGGACAACTTGAGTTGCAGTGTCACAAATTTAAAGTAATTTCTGAGTTGCTGATGTTTTTATTTGCAAGTGGAATGTACATTCCAAAATATATCTTCAGAACAGGTGTTGGTCCAGACATGGCCAAGAATTCAAATTTGTGTTTAATTTACTTCTGACAAGGTTTATAAATGTAGATGCATACCTGCACTTAGACCACAGGCTATCTTTCATGTGAGTGTCACATACTATTTGCATGGGCTGCCTGGACTACCAAAATGATTTTATTCAATTGTTCTCAAATTATGTTTGCACCTGTGAAAAAGTGGAGGACTGTGCAGACTCAAACCATTGGGGGCATGTCTTAGTTTGCTGAATGAAACCGAAAGTCTGCACTGGAATGTAAAACTATTGGCATCCCTGGAGCGATCAGATTAAATCACAAGTTAAACAATTCTTGACTTTAATAAGTATTGCCAACTTACCTGGTCTGTCTTCTCTGATCGGTGTAGCTAGTGAGAGATCAGAAATAGATATTTAATTCATCTTGGTAATGTTTTTGAAAAGGAGTTTCATAGATATTATAGATACTGGTAGTGCCCTTCTTTTACCACTGGTTTCTGAGTCTTTTTATGGAAGCTTCCTTGGGTAGACCTAAGCAGTCATGTCAAGGGTCAACCTCAGCGTTAATACTGATTGGGTAGACTGACAGTACATAACCACAGGTAACTTAGAGTGACATCGTGAAATGAAATCGAAATGCTACAACCGAGATCACAGTACACGTAAAGACCGTTAAAATATTCCCGAATAATATTATAACAATCTAGTTGAAAAAGTATGTTACAATCTCTAAGGTTGACAATGACACTATGAGCCAAATAATCAAAATGGATGGTGTAAGGCTTTTAGACATTTTTAGTCAAAATGGACTGTGTCATGTAATTCAGACATTTTTAGTCTGAGGTAGGTTTCATCGACTTACTCATGTATTGAGAGCAGTCTGGGGTACCAGTGAGGGAAGTAGTTCCTGGGATGGGAGTGCCGTCTGGGGTGACGCAGTAGCAGTAGCCGATACTGTCCTGGCACTGGACGGGCGAGAAGCTTCCGTCTGGCATGCAGCGCGGGTAGAATGCACCGGGAACTGGTGTGTAGAGCTGTTGTTGGGTCAGACACAGTGGCTGTGTGGTGGACTCATTGGTGGTGGCCGTGGTCTTTTTGGTCACTGCACATGTGTGAGGAATTGTGCAGGAAAAATTAATTATAACATACAGTTTGTACTTTAAACACTATACCTGTACACAGCCAACAGCTTACCCTATTTCAACAGTTCATGTAACACATGCTTGTAACATACAAGAAGAAATATTCACCCGACAGCTGAATATTATCAGTCATCAGTAAATTTATTTCCCTCTCCTTTCATCGTAATACGGCTAGCATTGAGTTTCTATGGAGAAAAATTACAAGAAATAGTGCGCCCTCTCTAGGCTGATACGATGTATTAGCGCATTGAAAAAATTGCAGTGAAAAGCCCAAAACATAAAAACACTGATAAACAGTAAGTGAAATGTCAGAACATTTCAATAAAAGACAGAAAGCTTACCATTACGATTGAAAGTCCAGCATGCTGGGGTTCCCTGGGTGACATGGGCAAGAGTCTGAGGCACAACATGCCCAGTGGGATCCACACAGAAACAGTAACCTGTGTTAGGGTTGCACTGCAGTGGGGTGAAGGTACCATTGGGTTCACAGAAAGGTACGTATGCACCTGGTGTCTTCATGGCCGTCTCTCTCTGCTGCAGACATGTCTGGGAGACTGTCAAAGGACATGAAGGGACAAAAAATTATTAACTTAGAATTCTGTACCCTGATAGTTGAATTCAAAACATTTACATTTCTCAGTCCTGTGAAATATACAATTGGATTTCTATCCATGGTATTGTGCAGCATATACATAATTCTATTTCAATGAAACATTATTTCTCTTAATATATTTTTTACTGCATCATTAGAATTTCAGGGTTCACTACTCAATTGGCCAAGAGGCATGCTAAATCAACTGGTCTTGGTGGAAAAAAATTGGTCTTGGGTACTTTACTGCTGGACTTGCCCACGCCATAACTCCCATTTCAATTTTATGAATGTCAGGTTGCACAAGCTTACCTGTTGTGTTCAGGACATTGACAGTGTTCACATAGATGGCTGTATTGTTGACCATGTGTCCATCCTTTGTGACAGTCACGTTCAATGTCACTGCAATAAGACCAAATATGTGATTAAATTCAATTGTTTTGCGATCACAATCAATATACACATGGTTGGGGCTCTAATTCACTTCCGAAATTTGCCTCTTTTCAGTGTCAAAGTGAAAGAATACCCTGAAAAAATCCAAGCGTCAACAAGGATACAGCGTTTCCGTTAACGCAAAATCGTGCGTATTTTACGCAAAATTGTTCGGAAATACGCAAAAAAAATAATGACTGCGTAAACTTATACGCATTGAGAAATGCTGCCCCGTGACACGGACGTACTTGGCCTGCACTACATTGCCTGAACGTGGTTCAATGCGGGACAAAAATAGAACACATGCACCTGCTTTGAAGTGACATTTATCATGATATTGCAACATTTTAGACTTTAGCAGCACTTTATGCAACATTGTATTTCATCATCACAAAGCATCATGTCAATCAGTTCTGTAAAGACAATAACACTACAGAATTTGATGCAAAAAATTCGAGAATCAATCGAGTCTACGTTGTGGTAACACATTACGTCATTTCGTTGCGTGTTAGGTGGAAGTGTTTACGGGTGACGATTTAGACTCTGTCGGGTGCATTCTTAAAAGGTCCCGCTGGACTTTGATCAGTATCTGCTTTTTGTTGGCCCTTTGAAAACAGTAATTCCATAGTCAGAAAGTATTTTCTTTGAACATGAAGTCATATAGGCTGCTCATCGACCATGGATGCATTACGGCATTGCCAGCGTTCAGCTGTGTATATCTTGAAGCCCCCCAGGTTATTGTTTTTTTGTTAACAGAGCATGCGCATTACAGGAAAAAACCACAAGTTCTACAGAACAGACTGCCCAACTCACTTCAGATACCGATTCCTACTGTACGCATTTTTTATACATTTTACGCATATAAAACTCAGTTGCGTAAAATCGTACGCAAGTTTTGAAATTGTAACGGAAACGCTGAAGGATAATAATAGTGAATACTAGGATTATCTTCCTGTTGAATTTCTGTCTGTAAATCTCCCCGATGAGTGTTTAAACTTCTTGGGGGGTCCCAACCTAGAGCTATTCAACTTACCATTTCTGTACTGTTCACATTTTGGTCTTGGCAAGATTGATGGCGTGACGGTGTTTGGGATGGCAACACGTTGGTATCTACACAGTAGTAGACACTGGTGACTGGGTTGTACTGCAGAGGTTCATAGCTACCGTTGACTGGTGAGCACATGGGTTCAACCACTCCGAAGATTTCCTTGGCAATCTGAGTCTGGCGTATGCATGGTGGCACAGCTGATGGTGGAGTGTTATAAAAAATTTTTACTTCATCCGTTCAGTACAATCAGATATTACAATGGTCTGCTACCATTGGATTGTTGCTAACGAAATGCACTGAATGAAATGAGACACTCTGCCTAATCTCTGAACATACACTTTTGTTTCATTTGATAGTGAGAACTGTCACTTTTCCCCCTTTTCATAGTTTTCAAATTTGTGTTCATTTTTTCTTATTTAAAATTAGCTTTTCTGTTTGTATGCCAATGTCATTAAAAAAGAGTGATGATCTTGTTATTCTGCAAATTACATAATCTCATAAATGCTATTTATGCACAAGAAACCTATGTATCCATTGAAATGAAATCAAAATTGTAATTTTTGTTTTGTTTTGTTTTGTTTTTTTAGGAAGGGAAGGAAGGAAGCATTGAGAGCAAAGAGACATGTAATGTATATACATACTTGTGTTTGTGGTTTTAGTCACATTGGTCATATTCAAAACATTCCATGGGACGTTGGCATAGATGGTTCTAGCGCCCTCACTGGTCATGACGGTGACTTTCCTCACAGTGGTCATATTGTTGATGGTCTGGGGTACGGTCATCAAGGGCACACTGGTGTTCGTCATCACCGGAGTGTACACCGTCTTGGGTCCTGTTGGGGTCATCACGGTGACATTGGTGACCAATGGGGCGGTCTTAGAGTCGATGATGATGGTGCCATTGAGAGTGGAGTTCAAGTTCACTGGCAGTAACACAAAATAAAAGAAATCCAATAAACATCACGTTAATATGTATAGACAATCATAAAATGACAGTCTAAACACTCTTTTAACTGGTAAGATATGCTTTTATTCAGACGTTTATGTGACTAAGAAAATGTGATTTCACAAAAGTTAAATTTTTGAGCTTTATTCCATCAATGAAATTTACATGCAGCATTTTCATACATCATTAAGTATGTGATGCATATCACATTCAATTTCACTTTCTTGATAAAGAACACCAGATTTACTAAAATTCTTGAACCTAACTCAAGATTTTTCGGAATGTCATGCTCTAGCTACATGCAGTCACTCACTCATTGCACTTGAAAACAGTAACCACTGATATTCTTCGCACATGATACACATATATACTAGAAGTGCTATTCTGAGACTGGACACATTCCTGGCAAGATTGGAGAATACTGGGCCCATGATAAGATGAAATACAATTCAGCACTATCTTAGGGGGTATGTTTACATCTTTTCACCATGAAAGGCACCCTCAGACAAGCACGTATTACTACCATAATGAGAACAGAGTCCCGTGTTTTTCAGGTATGCTGCATTGTACATCATGCGAAAGTCTCATACTAATATGAGATGTACAAATGGACAAAAAAAATATTGAAGCCTTACAGTTTCTGTAGGGTTCACAGTTGGGTGCTGGGTTGGTGTCAGAGACAACAGTCAGTGTTCCTGGTACGGTAACGCCTTGGTTGTCCACACAGTATGCTACATCTCTGATCTGCTGAAGTGGTGTGAAGGTGCCGTTCTCATGGTGGCATGTCATGGGGGGTAAGTGGAGAGGTCTTGCGATCTCTGGTGACGAGTGCATGGGCCAACCGCTGTGGCAGGGGAAAGAGATGAGACAACAAGTCATTGACAATGACATAGTCCCCCATGTAATTGGGACTTTGTCGCTGGAAGTGACAAAAAATTGAAGTTGATATGATGCGCATGAAACAAGGAATGCAGGTACCAAAGCCCTGTCTGTGACTGATGCCCTAGTTGGATTGGATTGTAAAAAAGTAGTGGCATAGGGTTATGTCCTTTTACCAAGTTTGACAGAATTTGGTATGTCATGCCCTGGCGTTTTAAATGTCAAAATTCAAATTATATGCAGAAACTGGTCCAGGCATGTGAACCAAAAATGTCCTCATGTTCAGTACAGAAGAGACTTCCTATATCTGTGGGTGTATTGGAAAGGGTCCCTTCCTGGGCAGAATTCACATTTTAGCGTACCAGAAGCATTGTTGAAAACAACCCTGCATTTAGATCTGTCATCAGGAAAAAATTGTCACTGAAAAGATTCTATGCTCTATATGGGGTACATGATGGATTATTTTCAGTCCAATTCTTTGTATATCAAATTTTGTAGGGTAATACTATAGAAGTGTGGTACTGGTGATATAGTAAGTCTGATAAAGATACATTTAGCTTGGAAAATATCTCTGGAACAGTTTTGGAAGGTCTGTAATTACATATTTCTTGTCATAGTTTGTAGATATGGAGGCTATATCACTGTAGATGGAGACTTCAATGAATGATGCAAATTAACAAAAAAATATTATCGCTATGGGGAAGATAAGACAGAGTTTGTTGTTGTAAAATACAGAAATTACTTACTGTTGGTTTGACCACTTTGAGATGATCTAGTTGGGTTTTCAGTTTTGATCTCAGTGGTGGAAATGTCAATCAAAGAAACTGTTGAAGAAAGTGAAGAAAAACAATGCAGTGACAAATGTAAAGCCAAATCATTTCAAACAAGGACATCGTGTACCTTGCTGCAACATTTTAAAATTTGTGGGCAGGAGTGGTGTGGGGAAATACTATACTGACTCTAAGATTGTCACAGAGCAACTAGTCAAGGTTAAATGGTGTCAGGATATTTGCGTACTGTCTGACTGGCTGAGAGTGATAGAGGTTGATGGAGGGATGTACATAGTTTGAAAGAAGATCACATTTGCTATCATCAAATTGTGGGCGAAATCTACAAATCAAGGCTATTGCATTACCAAAGTAAAAGAAATGCAGAGAAATTATACCGGTAATATGATGTGTGAAAATTCTACAAGTACATGTAGCTGTGGAAGTGATTTTGTAATTTTTTTTTCATAAGTCTATTTTGTCTTTTTATTGACAGAATATATCTTTAAAACAGTACAGACAGCAGCAATGAACTTAAAAAATTGCATGCCCTTAATGCAGTACAGACTTTCTGCTAAATTGTACAATTCTTAAAGGGACATTTATTTAGTTATTAACGTCAACTAGAGCTTCTTCTCCTACTCAGACGTGACAAGTTATATCTTAAGTTTGACAAGTCATCGCTGATGACACAGTCCCCACTTGCACCATTAATTAACATGCACATGCACACTACAATACGATGTCTGTGTGCCAAGTTTGAACGAAATCTGTTCAGGGATAGTTGAGTTATGGTTCAAAAACATGGAAACATCACAACAAAATGGGCTCCCGGCGGCCATATTGGATTGTATCGCGAAATAAACTGACGTCCATGTATGTCATAGTACTTTCTCTGTGTACCAACATCAAATCAAAATGCTCAAACGGAAACTAGACTTTACCTCGTCTGATCTATGATCTCTTGAAACTGTTTATCCATGCTGAATGTCATCGTTTAGAGTCCCTTCAGTCAGCAATATTTCAATCAAATTTGGCAAAATGGTTCGGCTCAAAGATGGGCCCGTGTTTACATTCACAGCCCAGAGAAGTTCTTTCAGATCACATCTAGAACAGACTACGTCATCACTCACACAGAATGGTGCAGCATGCAGTCCCGTGCATATACTGTCCATACATCATTCTCGTGGTCTCAAGACTTGTTGATTTGCGTTGCAAATCAGCAAATTTAGCTCCGAAAGAAGAAATCTAACCTTTTTTCGCCATTTTTGCTGAAGTTAGGTGACACTACATAGACTTTTGGCGTACTCATCAATGTTTTTGACTTCTGGGTTGAGTACAGTGTGCTGAATAATGTCACAATGGCTCATTGACCTTACCTAAAACTGTCACTTGATTGGATTTTCATTTTTCTTCACGGAATTTTGAACTTATATTATCAAAATTATTACTTCTATTTTATTTTATGAAATAATTTTAGACAAATAGTGATTACCCATGTATCCGCTTTTCAAAGCACAAAACTTTAATGGTTAATTGCGCAAGTGCTTTCTAAGTGTAAAATGAAATCACTGGGTTCAAAATGGCGACGTCCTAACCACGACATCTCAATCTGTGACAGATTTTTTACCAATCAGTTTGCCTTCACTTTCAGGCAAAATTTCAATTTGCCATCATGATGAATGAGGTCTAAAACAAAAAAAAAGATTCGCCACGTATGATTTTAATTTGCAGGTCCGAATGTGACTCTCACTTCACCTCTGCTTTTCATCTTGCATTGCCACTGATACAGATTCATGTATGGAATGGGATTCAGAAAATTGCGCTGCGTCGCATCGGATTCAGATTCATTTTACGATTCAGAAATTTTCACATCGAATCACGAGAAATTGTTAATTGTATCACAACAAAAATAGACATGCATATGTATGCCAGCGTTTATTACCTTTGTGTAAAGATTGACAGAAGTTGGTGCAGAAATGTTTGAGTTACAGCTGTGAACATGCAAAAATAGATCTGAATAGCCGCCAGACAGCCTTATTTGATAGTATAAAAAAAATAATTTTATGTGCATGTTTGAAATTGGTTCATATTAAAGCTGCATAATGCCAACAGACAAGAAACAAAATGGCCACTTGGCGGTCATATTGGACCATATCCTGAAACATTTTGACATGCATACATCTGCCTTAGTGTATTACCCTTGTACCAAGTTTGAAAGAAATCAGTCCAGGCATGTCTGAGATATCTCAGTGGACAATGTGCACGGATGCATGGACGCACTCCACTCCATGTACAAGTCCCCACCCGACTTCGTCAGTCCGGGCGGGGACTAATAATAAACCAGACACGTAATAATAAAGCAGACTCATATGCTGATTACTGTATGCACGTGTAAAGTACATTTACATACCTTTTATCAACTTTGCTTAGGCCTCTATGAATTTCCCCCTAAGATATGTTTTGATGGTTTGAAAATGACATGAGGGCAATAAACAAATTTATATGATGTTGCAAAGTAGAAGTCCTTTTTGTCATTAATTACCATTGCCACAGGGAGGGGGGTTTTGTAAGTCTGCACATGTCATAGGTCACCAGGGGAGAGGGTTCAAACCATTAAACAATTAACAACAATTTGAACCTCTCACCACCCTAGTTTGGCCTAAGACAGTTATTATCTGCAGCAAAACAGGATCTGATACTGAGTGACATGGGGTAAAAGGGTTTCAGTTTCAGTATGCAAATTCAATATCAGGTAATCAACTGATTCAGTTGTATTAGGATGGCTTAATTGGCACTTACCCACACATACTCTCCCAGTTTCATCCAATTTGTAACCCATAGGACATAAGCAGGTGAAACTGCCAAAGGTATTAATGCAGGTTCCTCCCACACATACTTCTGACATCATTTCACATTCATTGATATCTGAAATACGCAGAGGAAGGAACTTCAATGGCAGAACAATTTTGGAAATGTAATAATAAAATTTTTAACAGTGATGTACATAATGTTATAGACATATAGGGAGTGTAGTTGCAAGTTTAAACACTGACTTTTAAATTTAAAGTTCAAATACAGATTTAAAAATCCCTTCACACCGTATATTTTAAATTCCACTTTCACTAGTGACATATGTTGATGAATAGTTGTAGGGAAAGAATACCAAGGGCATGTTCCCAGTGTTAGAACAGTATACTTTTGGCTATTCTGAAAATGATATCTCTACATAGGACGTTCTTCATACCCTTCTCTGAAGAAATTCAAGACAGTAAGCGTTTCCGTTTCAATTTCAAAACTTGCGTACGATTTTACGCGACTGGATTTTTATTTGCGTAAAATGTAACAACAATGCATACGGTAGGAACTGGTATCTGAAGTGAGATGGGCAGTCTTTTTTGTTGAACTTAAAGGGATGTCCTTCAATGCGCATGCTCTATTAACAAAAATCAATAGCCTGGGGGCTTCAAGGAATAAAAAGCTATTAAAGCTGCATTGGGCCGAAATCCTGTACTATGAGAAAGGGTTCATAATTGCAAAATTTGACATTCACAGATATTTTGACATGATAGTAAGCATGACTTTTAAGTCCCTTGATGGTAACTATGGATAAGTACAGTTTTACATGGGGTACACAATGTCTGAGGTTCATAATTGATCATTACAGATCATGTATCAGAAGCATCCTTGTAAACTGTACTTTCCGTTAACGTAATACTATGATAACACTTCCAGAACTGGTCATAGTAATTCAAATGATAACAGAGATGAATATTCTGGAAAACTATAGGCACAAAACTTAAGTCACCATATTGACATTGTACAACAATGCCTCTAATTACAGACATAAACATGTTTGCAATAACCTTACCGCCAATTTCACTTATATAATCCCATGTAATGCTAGAGCTTGTGGACAAAGCTGCCTATCTTCAGCTGAGAACAAGGACAAGGATAGGATATGTTAAATCAGCGGTATAAATTCTGCACCTGAACTCTTGTGAGGTACGCCTCCATATATCAATGATGCATGATCCCATAAAGAATATTTTACCAAAGCAAAATCTGCTATAATCATCAACACACACGTGTCTTTTGCAGACTGTTTTTCAAATACAAATATTGACTATTTCACCTTACATCCCAAGTTGCCATGACGGGACACTCCCATCTAAAAAACAGCGCACAAATACCCGAGAATAGTAGGCCTTTCTCAGGTTTTTACATCTCATTAAAGTTGTTTACCATCTCGTAAGCTGTTTGCAATAGGTAATTAGAGATAGAGATTACGCGATTGTGTAGGGAAGAGTGCCGCCGTGCCTTAGACACTTTACTCATACAGATAATCGTTCGCCTCGAACTTCTAGGTGCCCTAATTTTCACAGAATAAGACCTATAATATACTAAGAGCCATATTTGAGTTCAAATTAATAAACTAGGAACAAATTACCCCCAAAATCATTTCCTTATTTGTATAGTCAAAGTCCAGCAGAGAGGTTAAAAATAAGAAAAGAGTTGAGGCTACTTGGCATAAAGTATACTGGCCAACCTATTGGTGTCTGAAGTTGTTGACTCAGTGTTATGTAATGTCTGATTATATCTGATATAACTACTTTAGATTGCATATTAAAATGCACCGTTTTTAGATGCAGTTGTCCCATAATGGCATTATAGATACAAAGCTTTGTAATTGTACTAAAAAAAGCCCAAGGACAGTGTGCTCACAATTGGTTGAATTGGTCCATTCAAGAAATATTTAAACCAAAAAACAAGAATGATAAAAAGTAAGGTCTGAAACTTTAGGTACTGGAGGTCAACTTTAGGAACATGCATAGCAGAGGAATGTTTCAACACCGTCCCTCTTAGTTTGGGCAGGTCTGCCAATATGTAACAGTTCATGAACAATGACAGGAAATGACTGATTGTGTAGGCTGTTTAAGTTACTGCCACCACTCCCACACATAGAAGGTACACTATATACAAATGAGGTCATGCCTAATAGCACCTCTCCCTTAGATGTGTAGGCTGTTTCAGTTAATACTACCACTCCCACTATTTCCAGGATTGTCACTTTTTCTTACCTCATTTGCATATTATTGACATATTCACTCGAACAAATTCACATCTCAACACCTTGGTCTACCTGTACACCAAATACTACGATGGTTGGTGTGGCGGTTTTGGATGTACATCCCCACATACTTACATACATACATACAGATGCCACCGACTCACCATATACGCTCTTTTGGTATTTATACATATACCAAATAGAACTAAAAATCTTCTCTTGTCATCTTTCATGTTTGAAGTGATTATTACATATTTATGGGGTTGAAAAATCTTGATATGTTTTCACAAACTTGATCTTTTAGAAGTTTCATTGATATTTTTCAACTTTTATCTGGTTTTCCTGTTTTTTTCTTTACTTTTCATTTTTGACTACTTGTTGATTATAACACGAGTGGCATATTCATTTAAGATTATTTTGATCTTTTACTATTTACTGCTGATACTGTACTTCACAGCATCTTCAAAATAGTAAACAACTCAGTGACTACTTCATTTGTCCATGAAAGACAGTTACAATTAAGTCTTTCTTCTCTCACATTATTTAACTGAGTATACATGAGTAGGGAAGTTTGAAGTACCTCCTTACATTTTGGCATTGATATTTTCACTAGTGCGCATTCAAACAATGAGTAAGGCTTACGGTAATTCAGTCTTCTTTAAAGGTATACTGTCACTTGTTCCAATTTTGCCACAGTACTATGAAAGAGAAATCTAACCAATCACAGATTTGAAGCGGGTGGCCGCTTTTTAAATCAGCGTCCTCACATGGCATTTTGAATACCAAGGAACGCCCCCTTTGACCATATATGGGCATATTTAGATTACAGGTGACCGTATACCTTTAATATCAATTCATATGGCTCTTGAGGTTGATGATTATGATAATCAAAGTGACAATTAGATGACAATAGATAATGATGAAAATCATCATCATCATCATCATCATTAGTAGTAGTAGTACTTTTCAAATTGAACATTTATTCATATTACATATAAAAGTATACGGTCATCTGTTCCAATTTTTGCCACAGTTCCCATTGAAAGAGTAAATCTAACCAATCACAGATTTTAAGCGGGTGGCCTTTTTTTAAAAACAGCGCCCTAACGTGGACATTTTGAATACCAAGGTACGCAACTTGAATCCATATATGGGCATATTTATATTACAAGTGACTATACCTTAAAGTCCCTGATCACATAAATTCTATTTTCAAATAGAAGTGAACTTAAGATGAATAACACATGTACAAATCAGTGTGACTGTACTCGATTAAAATTCACAAAGAGGAATTTAATGTGATTGTACTTGATTAAATTCACAAAGAGGCAAAAGGTTATTATAGTGCAAAGAAATGAACAAGTCAACGGTAGAGGTAGTAGCAGTATTTACAGGAAAACTGCCTATACACTGGAAAATTAACTCCTCAGGACTTACCTGAGTGCATAGTGGGACAGGGTTCACAGGCTTGTCTGTTTCTGCCCAAGCTGTACCAAGCATACAGCAGCATTCTGCTCTGCCAATATTGTCACCCAATACAGTAGTACAAACTGCAGTGTCACCCTCGCATCCCTCCATAATCCCGATAACATGTACCAGTTCTAGGGTCTGGATAGAGTGAGAAAAAGTTTGTTTAAAGTTTATCAGATATTACTATATCAATGATTATTAAAGAAGAAAGAAAAAGATTTTTTTACATTTTTCAAGCTAACATTTCTCACCATGTTACTGCAGCATCCAAAGTCGATAGATGGTTAAATAAAAGTCAAATGGAATAGAGCAAAAAATGTAGATCTAAAACTATATGGCACTTTAAGAACTTCTGCTTTATACTTATAGAATACAGAGAAGAAAGAATAATGATTTCAATATTCTCTATCCATATTCTAGGTAATTATGCTTTGTTCATATAATAACACAGTGTTGAATCTAGTATCAGAGAGTTAGGGGCATTTTAGTCCACAGACTTCAACACAGTTCCCACTTGTAAAAATGGTTACTGTACTTTGATTTGAAGTCCTTAGAGAGGATAGAGTCCTGTTCATTAATTGGGTCTAAGATTAAGAATGAGTTCCATGGTGGTGAAAATGTAAAACCAATGTGGGCTGCCACCCTAATTACAAAAGGTCATTAAATAAGTCAATTAGTAATTAATCGACAGGATGTTGCCAAACATTTTTGCATTCTATTATAACACTGACTGATTATCACGTGTACCACATTTCATAAACGATACCGCCAAGTGTCAATGAATTGTATTACAACACTGTGAGATCAGCATCTGTACAAAGTTTCATGTAATTGGATGAAGTGTTTCTGGACATATCACTCTAATTAGGAAAGTTCATTACATATGTAAATTAAATATTGATTAACATGATACTGCATTGCGTCTTTATTCAATGCTTAAGCAATGTGAGCTCAACATCTGTACAAAGTTTCATGAAATTTGATGAACTATTTCTCGCCATATCAGCTTTATTACGAAAATTCATGCAAATCAGCAGTTAATTGATATGATACTTCTACATATCTTAATTGCATGCCATAACACTACTGGAAGATCAATATCTGTACCATGTTTCATCAAATTTGATACAGCATTTTTAGCCATATCCATCGTTTCCGTTACAATTTCAAAACTTGCGTATGATTTTACGCAAGTGGGTTTTAATTTGCGTAAAATATATCAAAAATGCATACGATGAAGTACCTGGGAATCAGTATCTTAAGTGAGCTGGGCATTCTTTCTGTAGAACTTGGTGCCGGGGACTTTCCTTTAATCGCATGCTCTATTAACAAAAAAACCAATAGCCTGGGGGCTTCAATGTATATGTCGCTGAACGCTTTCCATGTCATGATGCATGCCTTGTACATGTTCGTTGAGCGGCCGAATGACTCCATTTTCAAAGAAAATACTTTCTGACTACGGACTTAGTGTTTTCAAAGGGCCAACAAAAAGCAGATGGTGGTCAAAGTCAAGTGGGAATGCAACCGACAGAGTCTAAATCATCACCCGTAAACACTGTCTATGAAATCACTCCAGGCATCTCTGAGATATCTGCGTGAATAGACAGACGGATGGACGGACGCACGGACATGACCAAACCCATAAGTCCCCGGACGTGTCCATGGGGACTAATAAGTACAGCCGCTCTAGAAACAGAGCTCGTTTTAAAAAATCATCATCAATGACATAGTCCCCCTTTTCAAATAAAATGGCTGTCACACGGCCATATTGGATTGGATCGCAATACAAATTGACATGCATATGTATGACATAAGGAGTAATCCTTGTACAAAGTTTGAATAAAAGTGCTCCAGGCATCTCTGAGATATCTGTGTGAATGGACGGACGGACGCACGTGCGCACAGACATGACCAAACCTGTAAGTCCCCCGGACAGTGTCCGTGGGGACTAATAAAAATGGCTGGGAAAATATCTCTGGAACAGTTTGGAAGGTCTGTAATTACATATTTCTTGTCATAGTTTGTAGATATGGAGGCTATATCATTGTAGATGGAGACTTGAATAATTAATGCAAATAACAAAACAATATTATCGCTATGGGGAAGATAAGACAGAGTTTGTTGTTGTAAAATACAGAAATTACTTACTGTTGGTTTGACCACTTTGAGATGATCTAGTTGGGTTTTCAGTTTTGATCTCAGTGGTGGAAATGTCAATCAAAGAAACTGTTGAAGAAAGTGAAGAAAAACAATGCAAGCACAAATGTGAAGCAAAATCATTTCAAAATAGACATAAGCGCACCTTGTTGCAAAATTTTGAAATTTGGGGGCCTGGGTGGTATGGGGAAATATTACACTGACAATAAGATTGTTACAAAGCAACTAGTCTAGGTTGAACAGTGTGAGGATATGTGGAGGTGATCTTGTGTTTTTTTTCTCCGCATGTCTATTTTTATCTTTTTAATGACAGATTATATCTTCAAAACAGTACAAACAGCAGCAATGAGCTTAATCCTCTTTCTCCCAAGTGTTATTTATTTCTATGGTTTGTCTACGGAGCCTGGTAGAAAGAGGATTAAATTGCATGCCCTTAATGCAATACCGACTTTCAGCTAAACTGTAGAATTTTTTAAGACCAGTAGCTGTAATATTGATAACTCTTTCCATTCCGTGTTTTCTATGCCAACTAGAGATTTTTGTTTTACTCTCGGGACACACAGTATTCAGCTTGTCAACTCAGCCTACACTGCATTGTCATTGTTGACAGATGAATTCTGGTATGGGATAGAATTAAAGCTGCATTTTACATATCAGACACTGTGTTGGTAAGCTAAATAGCAGCAGTACTCCTGGTGAAGAAAACATACTTTGGGGAGTGGGACAAGACTTTCAATTGACTTTAATAAAAACAAAAACAACGAATAAAAAATCATCATCAAAAGTTACAGCTACTAGCCCTTCAGTACATCCAAATATACTATGATGAATTTGCAGCGTCAAGTATGCTGCACGCACTATGTTAGCCTTTGATCAACACATCTCTGTTCTGTATTCACTTTTACCTGTCTTGTAGTTTTCACACCATGTCCGTGGTCTCCCGAGTGACTGTACGGTGTCTGGCACAATGACACCCTTAGCATCCACACAGTAGCAGACTTCTCCCTGGCACTGTGACGGCGTGAAGGTGCCGTCTTCGTTACATGACGGTGGAGTCACTCCGATGGTCTCAGCAGTTTTCTTCATTTTCATACATGGAGGCTCAGCTGTTACAGGAAGAGAAACATGCAGCGATTTTTTTTTCAGTTGTCCTTTGGATTTTTCAAAACAAACCTATCCAACTCTATTACTCATGGGTTTACATACACTGACCATTAAGATGTTTACTGTCTGATTTATTTCAAATCATTCGAAAGGTTAGATACTTTCATTTACATTACAAAATATATTTCTACAAGCAAGCACATGTAGGATTAGTTAGTGGACAGACAATGAAATTGTAATTACAGTAATTACAGGTTGTGTTTCTCATGACATTCCACAAATGACAGGGAAAAACAAAAGAAATATTCAAAATTTCCTAGAGGGCAATATGGTTACACATTTCTAACATGATATTATGAAATAAAAAAGAATATCTGGTCATGCAAATTAACCTATGATCTCTAACTGCTATTTTCTTCTTTCTCTACATCTGCTGTAGGTTTTAAAATAAATTTACTGCAAAATGGGAAATGCACTTACTTGTGTTTGTCACCAATGAGAGAACAATGGGAGTTGTTTTGGTGATGTTCAGTGCATCAGGTACTTGGGTAGTGTAGATGACTTTAGGTCCAGAGGGGGTAGTGATAGTTGTTGGAGTAACCATTGGTAGGTTTGATGTCTGTGTCATGTTGACCAACCAGGATGGCACAACCACCGGCGTCCATGTCTTCTTCATTCCCCAGGGGGTCATGTAGCTGAGTGGAGTGACCACGGTGTTTTGGATCTTTGTGACCACTCTGTCAGTGTAATTGGTCTTTGGTTGGTCGACTTTGATCACGAAGCTGTTCAGGTAGGGCGTGATGGTGGTCTTGGGGCCTTTCTCAGTAATGACAGTGACTGGGCCGATGACAACCTCGGTGGTGTTGATGGCATAGCTGATGTTGAAGGGTGTGGTGATGTTCACAAACTTGGCTGACAGCAGCGGTACGAACCACGGTGTCTGGGTGGACGTAGTGGTGGTGTTGTAAGGGACGTACGGGGTCAGCAGGAGCGGCGTGCTCACATTAAATGTCACTGGTGCAGTCAGTGTTGTTTTTATAAGTGGGTCAGTGTACATGTTGGTGTAGAGCGTTACGATGTTGGGAGTGACACTATTGGTCAGTCTGTTTGGATTCTGCATGTGCGACACCTTTGGTGGGCTGATGGTGATTGTTGGAATCACTGGTATGCGAACTGGAGTCGCGATCCGCAGTGGCGCATTGGAGTTGCTCACTTCAGTGTTGTTAAGAGTAGTCGTGTTAATGGTGCTGTTGGTGACTACCAAAGTGGCCATGACATTGACCCTCGTTGGTCCCACTGGTGTCATCACTGTGACGTTGGCTTTGACCTTCTGTGGAGTGGTCAGGTTGGCACTGTTGACATTGGAGGGAAGGTCAAAAGGTAGCCAGGTCATATTGTTGGTGAGACTGACATTCGTTGGTACCAAGGCAGGTGTGGGCACTGTCTTCAGTCCGTCGGGGGTCAAGAGAGTTGTGTTGGTGACCACTGGAAGGATGTGTGGAGGCAGGATTACATTTCCCACGACCGTTTGGTTCAGCATAACTGAGAATTCAGAAAATACAAAGATCAGGAGATTGTGTTCACACAGTACAGATTTCAAATAAAATTTCACCCATGGCACACTTGCTGTCAAACCCAAACTTTGGTGATAATTATAGACTTTTTTCTGACTTTACACGATCTAAGCAATTACTTTAAATTTGCACTTTGAATGATTGTGACACAAAAGCTATCAAAACATTCAATCATCTGAACTACGTATTGTCCAGCAAAGTAATTGACTACTGTAGGATTAATTTTTCGCTATTTTGGGAATGAGCTAGTCCAAATATTTTCATCAGTCTACATGTAGTTTGGCTTTTAACATAGAATTGGATTTACATCTTATTCTGCTGTCATTTGGATGGCATGTAAAGTCAATCACTGCCTGCTGTGCTAAAAAATTCATTCTGGAATTCTTGAAATCACATGATCTCTATCTAAAACACATCTTTTGTAAATATGTACATTTTTGGACAACTGTGACCTCTGTCAGTCATAATGACGTGTCATTTTTGTATTAACAGTCGATCCATTGTTCAGAGTGATAAACATGTTTTGATCAGGTATAGCTGCACATGAAATATGGACATGTTTTCAGATTTCATCTCCGGTTGAAGCCGAGGTAACAGATTCAGGAGCCTGGAATGAGCACAAAATGGCTCCTTTTACACATCATGTGTCTGCATGACAAATTTTCGTCGAATGAGACATACCTATATGCCTATGTAGATGTACGATATATTGCTGTGGGTGAAACTGGAATCAGAGTCTGATATTTTTTGCATGACATATCAATATATTTTTTAATCAAACTGGGACAACAACATCCCTTTAAAACCTGTTTCTTTATCCCCAATTCTACCCACATGTATATTATAAGTCAAGGTAGAATGCGAGTTGGGGACAGATATTTAGACTCTCAAATTTTTAATTTCTTTTCTGATCTGCCTGTTGTAGGGGCTAATTTTCAAGTTCTTGGAGAAAGAAAAATTTTCATCCTCTTAGTTTTTTTGAAAATTGAAAATTGTCTATTTTCCCATTTAGTTAACACAGTGATGGTGGCTGTTTTGAATTTCAAATATCAATGTTTGACAATTTGTTTTTCTACTACTAAACTTTGCACTGTGACCCCTGATTTTTATACTTGATTTGGTAAGAGAATGGTTGAAATTTCATTGGGGAAAGTTTGAACAAAAGTTTAAATGTCTCACTTTGGAAGCATGTACTACCTTAAAGAAAATTTACCACTTAAGCCTTTTACCACCATGGTTTGGCCCAAACCCATTGTTATCAATGGTGAGTGTGGACCTGTCTACAGGGAATAGGGGTGAACAGGTTAAGGGAATCAAGAAGAGCACTTCCATTCACGTTTGGCAATATTTCGCGTAGTTCCTGTGTTAGATCTACGGGGAAAATTAAATTTTGGAATTTCAAAGAAAGATGACGGTGAAGTTTTTATCTGTCCAAGAGCTTTAAAATGAGCCCCCACAAGTGGTAGATCAGAAAAGAATTGTACAAATTGAGAGTCCAAGTATCTGTGCCTGAGGCGCATTCTACGTTAAAAGAAAACTAAATTATGTGTGATGTATTTGCAAGGTCAGAGATATTTTTCACACACAATATTAAGTTACACAGCCATGCACACTTTACCATTTCTATACTGTTCACAGTTTGGTGCTTTGACTCCAGTTCCAAGGCTGGTGATGGTACCCGGCACTGTCACACCAAGGCTATCCACGCAGAAGCAGGTGTCGACGTCGGGGCACTGGAGGGGCGCAAAAGTTCCGTTGTTGGAATGGCAGTTCAGGGTTTTCTGCAAATCGGCATTGTTGCTGACGATGCCCTGGTGGCGTGTGCATGGTCCTTCAACTATAAAACGGAAATCATTTTTTTCAGGAATAAGAGTTTGTTTACAATGTATTTGCTTTGTTTCAACCAAGACAAATCTAACTTTTTTTTCAGATAACTTTTTAAACTCATACACCATTAAAAGTTCCATATACCTGTGGCAAAAGAAGATTCCAACTATTTCCATCTTTTTTTCTCTAAATTAACCATGTAGAAAACTGTAGGAATTTACCAAAATTTAACCGAGAAACACTACAATCAAAGTATTATAAACAAGGAGTGAATATGTGTCAGGAATAAAACTCAAAAACCACATCATGACATACGATGGTAATTCTTTCCTGCCTGAGCCTGCAATTTAATGTCAGCCTGATCAGAAATCATGAATAATTAACATGGGACAATATCTGTTAATTGATACCTCTTGTGATTTTCTTCTTGATCCTACGGTCTCTTGGATGGGTGATAATCTTCGTCTTGACAACTGTGCCAGTTTCTGTGGTGTTTAACAAGCTCACTGTAAAAGAATTAAGACATGTTAAGAATAAAGCGTTTTTTTCTTGAAAATCAATACAAAATTAATTACTTCTGGTTGCTACTAGTCATCACTTCAAATCTACTGCAAGTTATAAGACTAGATACTTATCACAAATACAGAATGGTTACCTGAGAAAAACACTGAATATTGTGCCGGAATATACCAGAATTAGAGTATTGACATCGCTTTCATTAAAACTCTACAATAAGACTTCAAGTCTACCATAGCATGCTAAAATCTTGTTAAACTTTGCTCCTAAAGTTTTCAAAAGCTCCATAAAGCAGCATGACCGATCAAGCATGTTGGTTCAGGACCTATAGTGGCCTGTGGAAGGCCATCATGTGTATTGAAAATTCACTATTCTTATCATCCACAACTTCTTTGCCCAGAATTATAATTTTACCAAAGATAAGAAAATGGTTGTAATGCTATTCAGTGAAAAACAGGTTACCCCTTCCACCTATAGTTGCTTTTGTCAAAGGTATGACTTTGTCAAATAACAAGAGCTTTATATATATATATATATATATATATATATATATATATATATATATATATATATATATATATATATATATATATATATATATATAGATATAGATATAGATAGATAGATAGATAGATAGATAGATAGACAGACAGACAGACAGATAGATAGATAGATAGATAGATAGATAGCAAAGACTTTGCAATGCATGGGGTTTATGTGTAATGTGACATTACAACCACCGTACCTCCCCTGAATATTTCACACTGGTACGTGACTCCGATGTACTTTGGGATGATGGTTTCAGGAATGACCAGACCATTGACGTCCACACAGTAGGACATGTCCTCGTCCCTCTGTAGTGGGGCAAACTGACCGTCGGACTCGCAGGTCGGCAAGGGGGCATTCAGAGCCTTGGCAACTTCGGATTGTCTCAGACATGGCGGCAATGCTGGTGAGGGAAACAACAAAATACAGATTGTTTAAAAAACTATAGTCAAGACTGAAGGGTACACTCCGTGCTGTATTGGGACTCAATATTCTTCTCAGGGTATGTGTCCCTTTGTTGCTTATTCATGTTAATATTAAGTAATAAACAAATATAACTATCATGCAAAGATGGCCACTTTTCTGTAGACACTCTTACTTAAGATAACATGTACCTTTTCTTCAAAAATGTCATTACCAGCTACATTTCCTCTACGGTTCTGAATCAAATTATCACCTTTGGGTTTTTTTTGGTGTGGTTTGAGTTCACTTACTTGTGTTAGAAACCAATGGCACCACCACTGGGTTGTTCGCGTTTTTCATCAATTCAGCATTTTTGTTGGTGGTGTTGACGAGAGTCCATAGAGTCTTTGGTCCCATGTTCGTCATGATGGTCATTGGGATGACCATTGGCTCAGTTGCGTTGGGGTTCCTGGCATTGGTGGTGTTGGTGGTGGTCAGCAGTGTGGTCTCCGGCATGAGGACGGTCACCAGTCCGTTTGGTGAGATCATGACCACTGGCACAAGCTTGTTGAGAGTGTTGCCGGTGAAGAGGTTGGTGGTTGTCTGGGTCATGGTGGGTTTGTCAAGGACTGGGAACAGAGGGTAAGTAGAGTATGGAATTGTCTTACCATGGACCTTTATCCGCTGGGCGGCATTGTATTTGATATTGTTGACGCTTTGGATACTGTGTGGTGAGACTTTGAACTGCTGGGGTGGGTGTACAGCAGAGACGTTTCGGCTCAGTGCAACCGGTGCCATCTGGGTTGACCTCAGTATAGCGATGGTGTACTCGTGGAAGGGCAGATTTGTTGCCCAGGAGGTGTTGAAAGTGACAAGGACAGTGATGGTGCCACTTGGTGTCCTGATGGTGGTGGTGTAGTTGCTGGTGGAGTTGTCGTACGGGCTCATTACTGGCTCACTCTGCATTGGGTGTACCATCAGGACCGTCTTGGGTCCCGCTGGGCTGTTCGCCAGGATTGGCACCAGGTTTGAGCTGGTGGGGCTGTCCGGCAGAGGTGGCGTTGTGTTGCTCAACTTCACTGGATTATACAGAGTTCCCACGACACCCCATACAGTCTCTGGTCCTGATAGTGTCAGAACTGTTACATTTGTCACAATCGGCTGGGTGAACGGTGAGTAGATAACAGTGCCATTCAGACTTATGTTCAGGTTTACTGTGGAAATAAGACGCAGACCCTTATTGGTCAACCATGATCAGGTGTGCTCAGTGACTGCTCACATCAAACATAGAATTTTCACAAAAACCAAAGGCATACACCTGATAATGCAATGTATGACAGGGTATCTCATCACAGGGAATGATGCTATAATCAAATCTACCTATTACAACTGTTATGCAGAAAATCATCTGGCTGTCTGCAAATTACATCATGCTAAGTTTAGAGGGATAATAGCTGTACTTCGGATAATATTTTTATTATTTCTGTTCTAGAAAAAAATACATATTCTTATTCTTCTTTCTAAGGGAGGTTTTGGTGCCACAACTCTGTGTGAGACAGTCTTAGCTGAGAAAATATCTTCTAACTTTCAGCTGTAATTGTAACAACACTGTAGATGAAGTGTAATCAACTGCTATCCGTCAAGACAAAGCTGCCCCATGCTGGTTATCTGTAACTAGTCAATGAGTCGGTGACTGTAAAATGTTTGGTGATACCCAAGCTAATCGTTTATATTGTACATACTGTCTCATACACTGACTTGTGGCACTGAAGTGAAATCCACTGTAGGATGTGTTGAAATGCAAAGTATTTTCCATTGCAAACACTATGCATTTTGTAAGATGTGCAGTGTCATCATTAAGGTAGAATGCGCCTCGGGGACAGATATTCAGACTCTCAAACTTTTTACAATTCTTTTCTGATCTACCACTTGTGGCGCTAATTTTTAAGCTCTTGGTGTAAGAAAAAGTTTGACCATTTTAGTTTTTCAAAAATCGAAAATTACATTTTTCTCCATAGACATGATAGAGTTAAGACAGGGATGGCGGCCATTTTGAATTTCGAATATTGGTAAAGCTTGAGTAATTTCTATCTTTAGTACCAAAATTTCCACAGTGACCCCCCCCCCCCCCCCCCCCCCCCCCCAGTTTTTTTTTATTCTTGATTTTTGAAAGAGTATGGTTGGGGAAAGTTTGAGCAAAAGTTTAAGTCTTTCACTTTCAAGGAGCAAATTGAATTCAAGTCTAGACTAAAATTCAGTTATCAATAATAGTGCTTTGGAAATAACACACATACTGGCTCTGTTGACAAGTTAAACACCAGGCATTTCAATATGATTTTAACAAAAAAGGAAACGAAATTATTTTTTTCCAATCAGAACAAATGGTAATAGAAATTAACACACCATCTCTGTACTTTTCGCAGTCAGATTTCATGGATACAGCATCGGAGGTGACAGTGACCGTGCCGGGGATGGAGACACCGAGCTTGTCAACGCAGTAGCAGACATCGCCGCTACACTGCACTGGTGTGAATGTACTATTCTCTGCATGGCAATTCATCTTGGGTACACCGAACATGGTGGACAACTGCTGGTGATAGGTGCATGGACCAGTGGCTGTTGGGCAACAAACAAATGATACAAGTCATTAATTTCTAAAAAATGTACACAGAACTAACGATTTCATTTTTAGAAGATTATGCAGAAATTACAATTTACAAAGCAGGACATAAAAAAAAAGAAATTTTACTATGAAAGTTTGTGATCTACATGTACGACTTAGATATGCAACAAAATAAAAAAGTAGGGGAAGACTTACTTTTTCAAAATGGGGAATAATATGTTTTCTGAAAATAGGTATTGCTCTCTTGACATCTAAACAAGCAGATTTTGATAGTAAATGTACATGTACTTCCAAGGAGGATTGGTACTTACATGTTGGAACCAGGGTTGTGGTTTTTTTCATAATGGTGGTGTCTGTCATGTTGATGAGAACAACTGAAATGAAAAGAAAAAAACACAGACCAAAACTTTAGAAAAGTGGTTTCCACAATGTGCAAATGCTACAGTAAACTTTCATGTATTTGAAATTCAAGATGGAAACGGTGATATGTGAAATGAGAGGTGTGACAAGAACTCAAGTTTCAAAAACACAACTACTGAGCATGAGGTTTGCGTTGATGTACATCAAACAATTGATATTCCATGTAGTTGTTGAAAGTGAAATCTGTAAAATGTGTGGATTGACATCTCCCTAGAATGTGTGGATTTGCATCTCCCTAGAATGTGTGGATTTGCATCTCCCTAGAATGTGTGGATTTGCATCTCCCTAGAATGTGTGGATTTACATCTCCCTAGAATGTGTGGATTTGCATCTCCCTAGAATGTGTGGATTTGCATCTCCCTAGAATGTGTGGATTTGCATCTCCCTAGAATGTGTGGATTTGCATCTCCCTAGAATGTGTGGATTTGCATCTCCCTAGAATGTGTGGATTTGCATCTCCCTAGAATGTGTGGATTTGCATCTCCCTAGAATGTGTGGATTTGCATCTCCCTAGAATGTGTGGATTTGCATCTCCCTAGAATGTGTGGATTTGCATCTCCCTAGAATGTGTGGATTTGCATCTCCCTAGAATGTGTGGATTTGCATCTTCCCTAGAACATGTGGTTTATAAATTTATCAAATTATCCTTAGCAAAGAAGACACAAGTGTGACTTGCACAGCTGGCATCCTCATTGCTTTTTTTAAACCTACATAATTTGGACTAGGTTAATTTTGAGCAGAATTAGAAAACCAAACTGGTCAGTTGCTGACAAGTATCACAGATATATCTATTACTCTTATGAGCTTACTCTTATGCTTAATTAATCAAATTAAATCTCGTATCTAATAACATGACCAAGAGTTCTTAAACAGATGTGGAAACTGGGCTTCACCGGTGAAAAACCTACTCTCCAGGTTGTATAAGCTCAGGCGAGAGAAACAAGAAATTACAGAGAAACTGAAGTATTTTGTCATGATGGGGGCCACACAAGACATGGAACACAGAATCAGACAGTAGCACACTCACCATTCTTATATTGCTCACAGTTTGGTTTATCGTCATCATACGTTCGCCTCACTGTGCCTGGGACAATGACGCCCATCATGTCCACACAGTAGCAGACACTGGATGTACACTGCAATGGAGAGAACATTCCCTTCTCCTCACAGGCCGGTGGGTGGACTCCGAGGACCTTGGCAACTTGCTGGTGTCTTGTGCATGGTGGAACGACTAAGAACACAAGGATATACAGACAGTGAAAATCACAAGGGATGGACCTTCATTGTGAGCACCATCAGAGAAGACAGAGTTGCTATTATTTTTTTGGAAAAAAGGAAAATGACACATGATAATTTTCATCAGTACTTGTACAATGCAGAAACAAGCAATAAAAGTTTAAAACCATAACTTTTAATAAATTATACTCTTCTGTTTTAACCTTTGCTGGCCAATTTTAAGTGATCGTAATATATTGAAATTGATATTAAACAGATAAATCAAATAATATGCCAACATAATTTATAAGTTGAACAGTTTATGCATGAATCCCCTTCATTTAAATATTCTGATATGTAATTCAAAACAACTTCATAGTAGATCACTCTCACTATTCTATTAAACAATGGAAATATGTTAATTGTATCAATGCAAATTATGATATTATGAACCTATGACAAAACATGTCACATTGTATGCTGAGGATTCTACGGAGAGTTAACGCCATGCTACTTACTGGTGTGTGTGATGACTGGCACATGGATAGGTGATGTCTTGTTGTTTTTGTTGGTGGTCTGTCTGGTGGTGTAGATGGTCTTTGTGCCATTCTCGGTCATCACTGTCACGGCGACAATGTTGGTCGGGGTGGTGTTCTTGCTGCACACAGTGACGTTGTTGGCACTATTAAGCACAGGCCCAGTGAAGGGAGTCGGGACCTGGGTGTCTTCCATGGTGAGGTTGGTCGTCACCACTGCTATCACCGTCTTAGGTCCGGTTGGTGTGATGACGGTCACATTGGTGACCACTGGTTTCAGTGTTGGATTGAGCAGGACGGTGCCATTGATGGTTGTGTTCAGGTTGACTGAGAAGAAGACAAAATTCACTTTACAGTAGGGTAGAAAGCGACCTCGGGGACAGATATTCAGACTCTCAAATTTTTACAATTTTTTCCTGATCTACCACTTGTGGAGGTACATTTTAAAGCTCTTGGAGTAAAAAATTTTCACTTTCGTTTTTCAAAAATCCAAAATTTTTTTTTTTTTATGGAGTTACCACAGGGTTGGTGGCCATTTTGAATTTGAAATACCGTAACTGTTGGGTAATTTATTTCTCTAATTCCTAACTTCACATGGTGACCCCTGATTTTTATTCTTGATTTGGGAAGACAATGGTTGAAAGTTTCATTGAAGAAAGTTTGAGCAAAAGTTTACGTCTTTCACTTTTGAAGCACGTACATGTACTGCCTTTATTCAGATTTCAAACTTCACCTTGACTGATCAAGCTACTTTAAAGGTATACAGTCACCTGAGTCTAAATATGCCCATATATGGTCAAAGAGGTGTTCTTTGGTGTTCAAAATGCCCATGTGAGGGCGCTGTTTTTAAAAAATGGCCACCAACTTAAAATCTGTGATTGGTTAGATTTTCTTTCAATGTTAACTGAGGCAAAATTGGAACAGGTGACAGTATACCTTGAAGGCTGATAACCTGTTGGCTGCAACCAGAGCGCTGGCTCCCTCACAAAGAAAGATACCTTGAGATGTTATTTACAACCATTAAGTTGCTGAAAATTCTCAACAATGCAGTGATTGTACTTCAGTACCATAGCCCTCTTTATGTATTTGTGTTGATTTTAACCATTATCCCTGCCAGGCCTATCACTGCCAAATCTGCCAAGTCAGTAAACAGCAGTATTGATCCAAAGCATACAAATATAAATATTTCCACATACTTGGCCTGGTGTGTTATAGAAGATTTAGACAGTAAAAATCACGTTTACAATTTCTACATATATGTTTTCAAGGGACTTCAAGTCATTGTTAAAAAATGCAACATAAGGGAGGTCAAACCTCATAGATTTTAACCATGCTTGGTGTGATGGTGACATACAAACCTGGCAGAATAACCGTTAATTTTCTGGTGGCTCCCTTTATCTAGTTTGTTTCTGATCAGTCTGTCAAAATCTGATAGTTTACCCTCTGACCTTAATAGAAAAACAAGCAACCTAAAAAACTGAAAATTAGTTTGACTATGATGTTGCTACCTGTTCTGTAGGGTTCACAGTTTGGTCTGGTCCTGCCTTCCACATCATTGGTGACTGTTCCAGGCACAGTAACGCCCTGACTATCCACGCAGTAGGTGATGCCATGGCGTCTCTGCACTGGTACAAAGGTGCCGTTGTCATGGCAGGTTAGGCTGCCTCTCAGACCTAGAGTCTCCATAAGTCTTCTGTGACGTGTGCAAGGGCCCACTGCAAGCAGCAACAATGAGAGACAAAAGAAATCTTGTGTCAAAATAAAATTTTCACCATGAATTAAAATATTTTTTTGTCTGATAGGCGGATTACTGGTAATGCAACATCAATATTTTGTCACAGTTACCACCACCACTATCATCATCGTCAGAAGCATCATCATTACAATCACTTTTTATCATGCCCATGTAAGTTAAAAAGTAGAGATACCCTGTTATACTGTAGAAAACACTGTTCTCAAGTCTTTTCAATAAGGGGCTTATATTTTCATTGCTTTGATTGTAAGTACCTATGCATTTACACCACACTTCTCGAAGTTTTCCGTTTTGCAAAGTGTCGTTGGTGTAAATGTAGCTCTGCGTGGCAAGGCTGTGTGTTACCGTCTCTAAGCCTCCCACCAGAGCCCTGCTGACTGCCATATGCGAAACTGCCGACTTCCATGACAGTTTTGTTGGGCGCAGTTTCCCCTGCTAAAAACAGTCAATTTGGAATCAAAAACTTGCTTCGATCTTCGTTTTCAAGGACACCCACCTGATCTACGTACACAATGTGCTCAGCTGCGCTTGTAAACTTACGCAAAGCCCAGTTTGCTTTCTCTTTGCGAGAGAACCTTCCGTATTGGCCGCCACTGTGAATCTCATTCTATCCATGAGCACTTGTGCAAAAGTCAAGGAAATCGAGCCTTGCAAACAAGAGAACATCGCCATATCGAATTTTGAAAATCAACATAGATGGAGGGGCGCAACAAGAGAAAATTAAGAAATATGTAAAACTTCTTGAACTTTAACATTCTTTAAAGAAAATTGTCATTTGTTTGATTTGCATAATTATTATGAGGCAAATTTTTAGGTCATCAAAAAATGCAAAAAAAGCTTAAGAGAATGAGAAAAATATAAAAAAAAGAAAAAAGGACACAGATTAAAAATAAAGAGAAAAAGACACATAAAAATGTACTCACTTGGTGGACATTTCAGACAACATTTTCCCTCTGGTACATATGAATCTTTGCATTGGGGTATTTCACATGATTCACTAACACATGTGGTTTCTGAGTTCAAACATGTGCACTTTGCACATGGATTAGCCATCCATCGCTCTCCATGATTATACAACCTTCCCAAATACAGGCACGGTAAACCATCCATCAAATCTGCGGTGACTCAAAAAATAACTTTAATTCAACAAATAAAGTGTCCAGCAGTACACTATGTATTACACCACTGGTCACCAGAGGGCACAGTATCTTCTTTGTTGACAATTCAAAGTAATGTCATTATCTACTTCCCTAGATATTTTGACTTTGCTAAGGCAAAATGAACACTCCCTTATGAAAGCTTTCTTTTTAAACCACACATTATTACACATTGATATTATCAAGGATGCCAGACTGACCAAGAGATATCTCTCAACATGGTAAGGGAAATGGTCATAAATTCTTTTGACATTTCCTCCTTCGTTCAAGCATTCAAGTTTATCTACAAAACTTTCTGTCCATTATTTAATATATTCTAAAGTCTTGGTGTTTTATGTTGCTGAACTACAGGCCTATACTCAGATGAGTACAGTATAAAATCCAGCTTTGTTAAGTGCTATACAGGAAAGAAATGTGAGCCATTCAGTATTCTTCAATATCAATCGCATGATCTAGACATGTGACTGCAGTACCAACATGTTGCCTGTCAGCTGGAAAGTTGAATATGCGCATGACAGGATATGACATCATTAAATTGACAGAAAAGTATCAGGGCGACGTCTGTTTCAAATAGAGGTGTAATTTGTGGCAATTCACAACTTAAAATTTTAACTAGAGTAACTACTTCACTTTTGAGCAAGACTGAAGAATATTAGGCTGCAGTGCAATTTAACACCATACTAGGGGGTATGATTGCGTTAATTCACTCATAAATGCACCCTTAGGCGAGTACTGATTTCTACCATAAGGAGGATGTGAATTAGTGTTGTGTTTACAAGCAACCACAGGGTATGTATGAAGATTTTTAAAGCAACTGTATTTGAGCTACTATCAAAGACACCAAAACTTATTAAAATTGGAGTGAAATGAGTAAGAGGCTGCGCTGCTCCTGTCACTAGGGCTTCACCAAAAATTCAGCTTGACAGAAATGGGGCAAAGAATCGCACATGAATATGTATTAGGTTTAGAATCAGCTGTACATTAACTCACCTGTGTTCTCCACAGGCTCCAATGATGACTGGGTTTGTGGCTCATTGATCTTTTCAACAGTCGTAGTGGTTGTATTGATGATTGACACTAATTGACAATTGTGGGGGGGAAAAAAAAAGAAAAACAGTATGTCAGTTTCTCCAGTCGCAAAATCTGCACAGTAAACCCTGATTTTTTATTTTCTATTTGCTGAGAATATGGTTGAAAGTTTCATTGAGGAAAGTTTGAGCAAAAGTTTTAGGTCTTTCACTTTCGAGGCGTATACAACCTTAACTGATGGTCTTTAAGTTCCTGAGTACAGTAAGTGCATGGATACAAACACAGCAAATTGTAGAGATCTAGTGATGGTCAGTCGTAGATTCCTTGTGCTTTTTGCATAGTTTTAACATTGGTGACCATATCGATTTTATAACATTTTTAACTCTTTTTAAAAGTTCAAGCTTGAATTATCTAATTGTTTTTTGCAAATGTATTCCAAAAATACTCTAGTTTGACAAGAATTTGTTGATTTTCTATCCCACATGAGGTCTGTGCGTAAATCATGCTGATCATTTAAGGTCACTTTCAGTAACAAAGTTGCCATATTTGAATTCATTTTGGTGACTGAAATACGAATACGACATTAGCTATCCCGAATAAAGGAGAATAAGGCCGACCTTAAAGATGGCAAGGTACATTTACAGGCTTAGATTTCTTCGATGATTTTTTTTACGATGATATTTACATTTGCTGTACTTGTCACATTTTGGTGGGTTCTCCAAATCTGATCTGATAGTTTGTGGGACGATGACGCCGTTGATGTCCACACAATAGCATACATCCCTGGTGCACTGCATGGGCTGGAACAAACCATTGTCCTGGCAGGTGGGAGAGGGTGTCTTCAGCATGCTGGCAATCTGCTGGGCTCGTGTGCATGGTGGCATGGCTGAAAATAGTTTGGAGAACTATCAGTTATGCAATAACAGTTGCAAATGCAGAACCAGAAGGGTATTTGAATGCTAAACACTTTTTATATGACGTCTAATTTGTGTAACTGTGCAGAATCCTACTTTCACAGAAATACTCCAGAATTTACAAAATTTGGGCAGTTACCTGTATATTAAATCTAAGCTTATTTTTTTGTCAAGGACTAAAAATTGTGCAGATCAAACTAAAAAACAAAGAATTGTCTCTAAGTTGTATGTTGTATCTTAACATGCAAATGCGTCAGTTCTTTGCATACACTGTCTTTACACAGACAACTTTTGTTCATTGACTGAAATCAAACATTAAGAACAGGCAACTGACATTCAGTAGTTTGAGTTCATGCCACTGTATGTATCGAAATATCTGGTGTTTCAGGTACTTAATACATTCAAACACAATGAAGTAAGATGTATTTTCTAGAAATGTGGGCCATGAATTTTAATCACTGTTATTATTAAAGTATAATCAATGACAAACGATGTAGATATTACAGCATGTAGATTTCCATAGAAAAGCTACATGTCATTAGTATTATGGGATATGCCCAGAAAAAAGCCGGTCTCCCAGTTATGATTGGTTGGCAGTACTTACTAGTGTTGGTTGCAATGGGCACCACAATGGGAGTGTCGGTTGGCACGGTGACTGTTGTCAGGTTGGTCTCTGTCTCTGGCACCACATAGATGACCTGTGACCCGAATGGGGTATTGATGGTGATGGGCATGACCACTGGCAATGACACTGGCATTGGTGGTACAGCAGTGGTGGTGGTGAAATTGACTGCATGGCAAAAATATAGAGAAAAAGTTGGAGTGGTTTTGACAATGTTATATTGACAATGAGTACATTTTTGGATATTTGATGGTGTTTTCTGCCACATAAGTTTTCCACTTTCTCTTTCATTCTTGGAAAGTATACGTGTAGTCCCAAATTAAATTGCTGTCATGGAAAAGTTTTGAGCTCAAATTCTATATATAATTATAACATTAAGATGGTGAAAGATTTTCAGGAGGGAATTGACAATGGCCACTGATTAAAGCTCTTGCACATTGTTTGTATGGTATCCTTTCTTTCAGCCAATTACAAACAACGTTTCATCAACTGCTATTCACAATTTATCCCAGCCAATCAGCTACTATCTCACTGCTCTGTGCTAATCTATGCTAAAATGATTGAACCAGATCTTTGATCATTTCAAATTTTATTGCATTTTTATACACATTGTTCAAGTTCAAAAGAAGCAATCATATTTTTTGCAGCAGCTGATGAAATGACACTTTATAATACAATGAAAAAGTTCACTTGAAACATATCTAAGCATTTCTTTGAATGATAGCATTTCTCCTTGGTGTTTCAACAGTGTTTGTTTTTTGTTTTAATACTCTCTGCGGTATCTGAAACAGATGGCCTTACCATTCTTGTAGACGTCACAGTTTGGAATCACCATTCCGTGGGTAATTGGAATCAGGGTCCCTGGGACGACTCTGCCTTGAATGTCAACACAGTAGTAGACATTGTTGGTTGCTTGCAGTGGGTTGAATGTGTCGTCGTTGAGACACTTCATGTTTGGCAAGTTCATTGACTCTGTGGTTTGTCTGGTGCGAGAGCACACTGTGAGGAAAAGATACAAGTACTGAGGAAGACATGCAACAAGGTTCTCTACATGGGGATTTTGAAGGATTGGCAGCCTTCATTTTTTCAAGCAATCTCTTCATATATATTATCAATACACATTGAAAAGAATACATTTTCACAACAAAGAAGTATGCAAAGCATGTATTGCTCTGTAAATTAGCCATCCTCTGTTTTCCCAAGCTGCGGAGAACACTGTGTAGACTAACATGTATGATTATCCATATTTACTAATTCATAGAAAATTTGTATTTAAAAAGTAAAGATTGCACTGGCAATATAATATGAGGGGAGCTTCTGTAATGTGGAATTTATTTATTGAGCAAATTCAAACTTCTGCTTTCAAAACAGTAAATGTCCCTCTGACAAATAAAGTGTGTGGGTCCTGGAAATATAGGATACGAATTTTCATTCCAACACTGTTTTGTTTCTTTGAAAGATGGGAACCCTTCATATGAACACAACCCTAGGAAGTACTTACAAAATCGCCCGGCATGTGTGCAACATGTAAGTGATGATGTAAATGAATCCATAATTTACTTCAGAGAGCGTAAAACTTAAGTGTAGGACACTGTTACTTTTTTAAGATTGACAAGTGGTACACTGTGAAATCATCTGTCAGATCAGAGTTTCTCTTGGTAACATCTCTCTCCGGTTTTATTACCGGAATGACATGAAAGAACTTGGAAGTACATGTACTTACACTCCACACTTGAACTTGGTACGTCTTGGTTCCTTTCAGTGTTTCTGTCATTTCTAGATTCAGGCTTATTTGTTGTGGTGATGTTCACAATGGTAGCTGAGATGTTGAAAATAGTATTCATATTAGATACTTGGAAAAAAAACACTTTGTTGAAAAATTACTTTTCCTTCTTTGAAAAATTTCATCTGGCTGTTATGAGAACACTTACATAATTTATTGTCGAGTTCAACAAAAATCGTCTCCATAGTTGACGATTTCCAAATACTTCATTACACTTTATCAATGGATGCAGCACATGTAAAACATTTTTTTCATCCTCTCATCCCTATATTCTAGTGAACTATGCCGACTGCCCTATCCAAAACAATGGACTTGACCACAGTCAACGGATGCAGAGGGTGAAACCATGAAAAGGGGAAAACAGGAGAGACATATCACATCACACTTACTGTTCCAGTAGCGGTCACAGTTGAGGTTCATGGTCTTGGTGTATGGGGTGATGGGTACGGCAGTGCCGGGTACAAGGGTACCCTGGGTGTCCACACAGTAACAGGCTCTCTGGGTGCACTGAAGGGTGGTGAAGGTACCGTTGGGCCGACAGGTTGGTGGCTCCACACCAAGGGTCAGGGCGACTTGCTGTTGTTTGATGCATGGTGGGACAGCTGAAATGTAGAAAAATAATGACAGAACAGAGATCAGAAATTGCAACATATAATTTTGTTATTAATTAATATTTATATAATATTTCAAATGTAAATTTGGTCATAACTTAGATTATGGAAGCTTCTGATTTTGTATATAATGTTAATGCTTTCAGTACTTGTCATGACTTTCCCTAATCCAGTATTGTAATTTTGACCCAGTATCCTTTAATCACCCTTCTGTGTTGGATATAACTCCACACAAATAATGTACTTTAGTATTATGATAAGTAAACTTGAACAGCAATTTCAACAGCTGCAGCAAGTTTATTCAAACTTTGTATTGGGAACTTGTTTTTCTAAAGTTGTAAAATGCTCCAAAAATATGCAAAAACTCACTGGTTGATGTTGTGGTATCAAGGGTGACTTTTTCTGTCGGCAATGGCATGTACATAGTCCTGGGTCCATACGGAGTGAACACAGTTACTGGAATCACATGCGGCTGGACCTTCGGTGTGGGAAGACTGACAGCGGTGGTCTCCAAGTTCACTGTCAAAGATTGAAGAAAACCAACACTTTAAGAAGAAAAGCAACACTTTAAGAAATGAAACTGACCGCGTATGATCATTAAAGGAAAATATCAGGCCCCTGCTTATTCTGTAAAAAACGTGTTTTTCCAGCAACCAGCACATTCTGAAAACAAATTTACCCATTTCACCTCTATTTTCAAGGAAACACATCAAATCATGAGCGTGGCAACCCCAAACACATTATGGAATAATCAGCGTCAGAAAAGAACGCCTACCGTATCTGTACTTCTCACAGGTCTGCTCAGTCGTCTTTCCTTCCTCAATCGGTGAGACAGTGCCCGGGATGGCAACGCCGCGTATGTCAACACAGAAGGCAACGTCCCTGTGACTCTGCAGCGGTACAAATGTACCGTTCTGACGGTGGCAAGTCAGATTTGGCAGTCCCAGTGCCCTGGTCTTGGTTTTCTGTTTATTGCAAGGTTCATCAACTGAAATGCAAAAAAATAAGTCACACTGAAATGGACCTATGATAAGATCAAATATTTTTTCTTCAAATGTTACAATGATGCCGTAACTGATCCTGCCATATTATCTTTACATACGAGTTTGACATCTTCCTGTAAATTGGAATTGCTGTGAAGTAAAAAATATAGCTTCGCCGATGAAATATACAAATCAAGATGTGTCTGACATCTTCCATATTTTCTCGCATTTTCCATTTCAAAATCTATAAGGGCGACATTTTTTATTTTTGTGTTTCTCATCTCCCGACTGACCGTAAATTTCAGCTCCGACATGAAAATAAAAAAACTTTTTTTATTTGCGCCGCCTCTGAGGCGATCATCCTAGCAACAGCATCACCATCATCAAATTGTGAGATTGCAGCGACTCAGACTGAAAGGAGAGAGAGTACAGAACACTGAACTGAAAGACAGTGAATGTACAGAACATTAAACTGAAACAAATGCATCTTTTTTGTACTTAAAAATTGTACAGACTGAATGGACAGAACATTGAACTGAAAGAAATAGTTTTTTTTTGGTACTTGTTTTTTTATTTGACCGCCCGCCCTGCCCGAGTATTCCTCTGGAGATGAGAAACAAAAAAATAAAAGGGTCATCCTAATATTGTCTTTCACACTATACCTGCACCAATTTCATATTTATACTAAACTGAACTATAGAGGGCTCTGTAATACTCACTGCTAGGGTTGTTTGTGGTGGTTGTCAACTTTGGAGTGATATTCACTGCAATGAAGAATGCACATGAATGTAACTTCACTATCAAGTCAAGTCATACATTTCATTCTATACATCTATGTTGTCTTTTGTACAATAATTGTATATTCCTTCTGACTGAGAATTGTGCGATTTCCATGACCCTTAGGTCTAAGCTAGAAAATAAATGTTTTACCATTGTCAGCAGAAAGGGGTAAAACACACTTCTTTCATTTAGTTGGATGTAAATTATGACTGGACAACAAATTGAAGTACTCTTGTACTGCTTCAGTACCTGTTTCTGCCTGATAGCAATTCAATGTCGGCACTTGGGTGTTTTTGTGGACTGGAGTGATGCTGTTAATGAGGATTGTACCCTGGGCATCCACACAGTAAGTCACAGATTCACTGATCTGTTGTGGTACAAATAGTCCATCTTTGGTGCATGTCGGTGGTTCAACCTTCATCAGCTGGGCTATCAGTTGCTGTCTGCTACACACTGGAATTCCTGTGGAGTGAAAATAATTATTTACTCCGCAATGAAATAAAACAATATTTAAATAATTCACATTATTTTTGTTTTTATATGAACCCTTTTTAAAAATCTTACACATGCTCTATATTTCTCTTTAACAGAGTGCTATGTTTTGGCAAACTTTGTCACAAATGTCCAATGGCTATATAAGGAAATATGTGCACTGATATTGAAACTTTTCAACATTTGCTCAAACTTTCCTGAAGGAAATTCTAGGCCATTTTCTTTCTTAATCGTGAAAACAGTCTCGGGTTATGGTGAAAATTTGGGGATTAGAGCAGCACATTACCTAGATTTACCAATATTTAAATATTTAAAATGGACGCTAACTCTACGGAGTAAATTACATTTTCAATTTTCACAAAAACAAGACAGCAACCTTCAAAGTGAGTCTACACAAATTGCAGCAGCAGACAAGAAAAGTCTTGTTAAAAATATGGCTCTGAAAAAGTATCCAAGAGGACATATTCTATCTCAAATAAGATTTATTGAATTACAGATGACTGACTTGTGACCTACTTGTAGTGTTGACATCTGATGAGGTGATGTTGTTCAGAGTCTGTGACACTGTCCAGACAATTTCAGGGCCATCTGGTGTCTGGATGGTCATTGGTGTTATCAACGGAACTGCCGGCATGGTCAGGGTGGCGTTCAGGTTGACTGTGAAAAACAATCCAATATCAAAGTTAATGTTGTAAGTCCGTGAAATGCTGCATATTTTGCAGATGATTAAAGATATTCCAGTTTTCTTACAACCTGCCACATAGTATTCACGCGCGTGAAATCCAACCGACCAACTGTGATATGACTTTCCTGAACTTGATAACTGTTTTATCAAAATTACTCTGACTGTAATACCTTCAATACAAGGTACTAAGGAGGTTGTTTAACCCTTTCAACACCATGGTTTTACCCAAACCCATTGTTATCAATGGTGATCTTGGACCTGTTTACAGGGAACTGGGGGTGAACAGGTTAAACATACCTCCCTAAATAAATGTAATTCACTCCTTTCCCTAGCATATAGGGCTATAAGTCAACGCAAAGACATGATGAGTATACTAGTATGATAATACAGGGTGTATATTCTAATAAGAAGCTAATATGGTACAGACCATGGGGACATTTGGAAGATTGGAAGCAGTGTAGGAAGAAAGAAACTGGAAAAAAAGTAAACCTGTGCATATGTGCATCAGATTTAGTGTAGTAAAGCAGATATATGTATATCGGGTACAAATACAATGGCTTATTGGTTCACTGCATGGGTGTAGAAGGCAGGTACGCAGGTGAACAAAAATGTGTACACATGAAAAACCTTTATAAATTGGAATAATCAAAGAGAAAATAAACATGACATGCACCACTACTACAAGTGAAAATGTCAAATTTGACCACAAAAAAAATTGAGAAAAAAATAGACTTACCCATTCTATACTGTTCACAGACTGGTGCCGGGGTTGTTGCCGTGACAACAGTCACAGTGCCGGGGATAGCAACACCAAACATATCCACACAGTGGCAGACATCATCTTGGCACTGCAGGGGAGTGAATGTACCGTTCTCAGCATGGCAGGTCTGGGGGGTGATGTTCTGCTCTTCTGAGAGCTGCTCGTGTTTGTTGCAGGTGGCTGGGGGAAAATTTATTTCAAAGATTTTAATTTTGGGTTTCATATTTGTACAAAAACAAAAGTCAATGGGTGCAAATTTGCATCAGCTAAATATGTTTGAATAGAAAGGTGCATTAAACAGTAAAGTGAGAGTCATTCACACACAGGTGACTGATTGACTTACAAACAGTTCTCCCACACACATTTGGCATATTCTATCAACCAAGCCATTGGATCAGCTGGGGAATTTGTATTCTGCCAGAAGTTCAAAAAAGCAACATCCTTGCTTCTGTCATAATATTGCAAGAGAGCAAAACTTAACACAAATACCGTTTGACTTGGAGCTACTGTATATGAATGATGTAGCTATTTATTCAAAACAAAGTTTCTGACTTACTATCTTGAACGTTTCTTGGCATGGTCATTGATTTCAAATTCACGGGTTTCTTCATCGGCATAGTAACAGTCGGTGTTATGATAACTAGAATGGACAGGAAGAAGATGATGAGTCATTCAATTGTTTGAACAGAAAATTTGTAAAAACAATTTCAATTTTTTGTGCTGGATACTGATATGTGCTATGGGCTGCTCACAAATTGGATGGATCCCAACCTGAGCATGACGTGTGGGACATATGAATGAGGCATAAGGAAACCTGTACCTTGCCGATACCAGGTTCTATCACACATGACATGAGGCTTCAATACCCATATTTACATATCATCACCATTCACCTGGTTCAAAAAGTCCAAGGCAGCAAAAGCCCTATCATCTCAAAGATTCATAATATAGTTTGAAGCAAATGCTTAGTTTCCAAATTGAATGATTATATATGACAACACAACTAGTAAATGGCTACATACTATTTCAATTGACTGTTTGATGACCTTCTTTGTACAGTACAGCGTTGCAGAAAATCAAGTATGAAACTAGGGCACCTTTTCTGTAGTGCTGTGCACATAGCTTTGGACTTGGGAGTTTATATTTGACTGAAAGCCTTTGTCGCTTTTATCCACTGTGGAGGGATTCTGCTTTATCCTAGCCAGGGAATTCCATGAAAAATCATTTACCAACACTCACCATTTCTGTATTTCTCGCAGTCTGGAGTTGTTGTCTGCGCTGTCTTCTTGACGATGGTTCCTGGGATGATTGTACCCTGGGTGTCCACACACATGTAGGCCACGCTGGTGCTCTGCAGCGGTGTGAACGTGCCATTCTCTAGGTGACATGACGGGGATGGTAAGTCCAGTGCTGCAGTGAATTCTGTCATGCGAATGCATGGTGGGATAGCTGAAAATAAATGTGATCCATTTTAATGCTTTCATCCCTATTTCTTAGTATAAAAGTCCACTAACCCTACTGTAAACAATGGGACTGTACCAATGTTTGACAATGAAAAGGTTATAAAGTGTGTCAGCGCTTCTATCCCTTTCGACAGAAATCACCACATGCTACTCAGATTTGCTGTCAAAATAGAGAACTTTCCATTTAAGAATCATGCCTGTGACTAGAGTCACGTCTTCACTAAAGAAAAATTTCATGTCGGCAAATTTATTCATATTTGCAGTCTGGATGTAAACAATTTCAATTCACAACATTTAAACATAAAATTGACTTCAACACATAAAATCAATGACATAAAAGTTTGGCATGGAAATGTTTGAATAATGACAGTGATATCACTTTCTCTACTCACTGTAGGTGATGTTTGATTTGACATTTGTGTTTGTGGTCAGTGGCAGGAGGGTGTCCACCAGAGGGCTGTCCGGAACAACGTAGACTGTCTTGGGTCCGAGCGGTGTTGGAATGGTGACTGGACGAACCACCGGGTTTGGAATCACTGGCAGACTGGTAGTCAGATTGACTAGATGAAGGAAAACACAGATAATTCACAATCTCATGGTTAATTAAGTACAGGAATATAATAAGTACTGGCAATAGGTATGAGAAGACTATGTACACATAAACCTTTTTCCTTGGGCCCTCTAGCTATGTATTCTTTCCCTGACCATAATGACTCCCTAGGTTTCTGGTGATAAACACAAAAAGTTGTCAGTGTTCACTAATCTACATTCTTGTCAAGTAATGAGTTGAGAATGACCAACATTGCCAAACTATGGATTTGTTTCTATGTACCAAAAATATGAATTTGTTTCTATGCTTGCTAGGGTTTATTGCTAATGTGATCCATACATAACTTCTGAAAATGAAAAGGACTTGTGAATTTTTATTGTTAACCGTATTTTGTAAACAGAGGATATTGAGAGCAGAAGTAGATGCGTGTAATTGATATGGAGTATAATAAGCAATTGGCGATGGCATATTTTGGGTTCAGGGATCATAAAATGTTTGTCAGTCTTCTCTGAGACAAGCGTAACACTTCTACAACTGAATTTTCTTTCATTACACGGAGTTTCTGCCATTTTGTGACTTGTTCTCCCCTCACCTTTGCTATAAATCTGGCAGTAGTTAGCTGGGACTTCACCGGTGTTGTTGACAAGTACAGTACCAGGGACTGTGATGCCGTTGACATCAACGCAGTAGACGACACCAGATGTCAGGTTCTGCTGTTTGGTGACAAAGGTACCGTTGGCATAGCAGTCCAGGCTAGTCTCTATCTCGTTTGTCTTGATCAAATCATAGTGTTGCTGGCATGGTGTGCCCTCTATATAGACAATACATTAGAAGGTGACTCATCATTATATGTGTGCTTGAAAACTTTGGCCTCTCCCTTTGCATTCATGTTCAATATTTCCAAATCTATTGTCAATAATACATGTAAATATTCTTTCTTTCATCAAAGTAAATTATCATTATTATCAGTGCCAGTAAAAATCCATATTTTCTCTCAATTTAGATATAATATAAATATATCTTTGAATTGTAGTATACACTGTATGTATTTCCTTAGTCTTCTATCCTTTGCAGACTATTGTCCATCTATCTATTTATGACTGTCTGTCTGCCTCTCTCCCTCACACACAAACACATACATATGCACATGCCTACAGTTATACATGTCATGTATATACATACGCACACACACTTTCACCTTTGTTATATACCTGGGAATCTGACGTCCATTCTTTTGACAACAGAGCTGGTCAGAACTGTGTCTGGTGATGCTGTAAGACAGAGAGAACACCAGGAGTCAGTCAATGAAATACAAGATAAAGAAGTAAAATCAGAACCCATATCCAGAGATCACTATAAAGAAGGCTGAAGGCTTGAATCATTTCCATATTATACCATATAAACATTCACAGTAAAGTACCATGGGTTTTGTGGTCAAATTACAGATGAAACCCTGGAGAAGTAGATGACAAAGGTGTCATATAGTGGTAATTTAGGCCTACAAACTTGAGATAAACAGGAAACAAAACAGAGGAATTATTGTAATGTTGAAATATATAACCAAAATAGTCCACATTTAATAACTGTAAACCAGCCAGAATACTTTTGAAAAATTCAAAGCAATAAATTCCTGGACTGGTATTTCCCAAATTGACATGAAGCTCACAAAATGAATGGATGGTGATATTGACTTACAGGTAACTGTGGTTGTTGGTTTGGAGGTCATGGTTAAATTGACTGGAGTGATAGTAACTGGAATAAGTACAAAACACAAGGGAATGGAATCAACTACTGGTTTTAAAGACTTTCAACCTTAACCTTGACAGTCTGGTCATTAAAACGAATAAGAATAGATCTTTTGATGTAATGCATTCTGTCCAGTGGCACTTACAAAATCTACATTTTGTTAAATAATATTGTGAAACTTTCGAGAAATCATGATCTAAGCTAGTGATTGGCAGCATTAATGCAGTACTGTATACAACTGTAGGTGCTCAAAATTTACTTGATGTATGTATAACATATGAATTACAAACAGCTAGCCATGCCACGTCAGTGTCTTGTAGCACTGTGGCCTGTATTCAATTTCAACTGCATATGATGTATATAGTGTCACTGTTGTTATGTTGTGTCAGGTATGCCATGCTTTGACAAAAGCATAGGTGCAGCAGAAACACTGCCCTCTAGAGTTGCTTACATGGTCCACTTACCTGTCCTGTATTTCTCACATACAGATTTGTTGATGTTTGTGGATATAGTGGAAGTGATCTTGGTCTCAGTGCCTGGGATCGTCATACCCTGCGTGTCCACACAGTAGCAAGCAGTGGCGGTACACTGCAGCGGGGTAAAGGTGCCGTTGGGTTCACAGGTCGGCGAGGGTACCTCCAGTGTGATGGCCATCAGTTGCAGATGTGTGCACATTGTCATGTCTGTCAGAGGGAAGAAAGAAGAAAATTTAACAAAAATGTATTCACTTCATTGAGATCTAGCCAATCCACTGCAACCTTAACTTCTTAGGAGAGATGATCTTTGATTGGTTCATTGGAATCTGTCAGTCTTACAGATTCAAACCAATCAGCACCGAATGATTCAGAATTTCTTGCATATGTAATGACCCTGCTACCTACGGCCCCTCACGTTGCACACTATTATTAGTAAAAAACTCAGAGTTTCCCATAAAGAGACGTGTTTTCTCTGTGGCATCAAATGTCCTAATTTCAACAGTCAAAATAACTTTGCTTTTGACGCAAATATCTATTGGTAGACTTTGATATATGGGACATATAAAAATATAATCTCATTCAAGTCATATTGTCAGTAAATTTTTCCAATTCAAAAATATTCATGGAACATAAAGTTATTTCTACATTCTTTAATACATGAACAGTTTCAAATATATCAAAATCCATGGCTGAGGTGAGAACAAGGACAAAATTTTGTTGTGTGCAATGCTTACTGTTTGTGTTCAAATCCTTTGGCAGAGTGAGTGAAGAGATGGTGGTGTTTGGCTCTGGGATGATATACACTGTCTGTGGTCCCAGTGGAGTCGACAATGTGATCGGTGTTACCATGGTAGCTGTCTGACTGGTTTCCACGGTGAGGGTCACTGAAACCAAATGTAGATGGAGAGAGAGATATTCAAGAATGTGCTGAATAAATAACACAGGCATATGTTGTTGGCGTGTTGATTTTGTCCTGTTGAGGTGATTTACACATGTACTTAAAAAATATTTATGAACGATATGCTGCATGAAATGACAAACCACTGGGTGTATACACTTCTGAGTTATATTCAGTACAGTGGAAATACAATTTTCTTTAGTATTCAGGAATGTTGGTATAATTCTCCGATGTACTGTGAGTATCATTGATCAGAAATGATTCATTTTACGATGAAAGAAAACTGCAATCAAACTTTTTTCTTCCTCAACTTTCACAGTCACAGTACTCTTTAATTTAAATTCAAGTAGCAGGGTAGATTAACATCAAGTGTCTGCCTGAAAGACAGATTTCACACATTAAACCTGTTCACCCCCAATTCCCTGTAGAGAGGTCTACAATCATCATGGATAACAATGGTTTGGGGCAAACCATGGTGGTGAAAAGGTTAAAATGTAAACAGAATATTCCATTGCAGTTTTTTAGGCATAGGTGTTCACTCAAATCAAAAAAGATAATAACACCATGCAGAATAATTATATGATTGACGGGCAGTGAATAGTCTTGCATATGCTTTTGTCTGATTCAAAATTGGAGTTTGTCAAAGACAACACTCACAGTCAGCATACTGTTCACAGTCTGGAGCCGAGTTGTGGGGAGAGTTCAGAGTCACTGTGCCAGGGACTGCAACTCCGTTCTTGTCGATGCAGTAGGTGGCCTCAGCTGTGGTCTGTCTGGGGATGAATTTGCCATTTTGTTGGTTGCATTCCATCGGTGTGAGGTCAAGGTTTGTGGCAAGCTCACTGTGTCTGAAGCAGGGTTCGTCTTTGAAAGGGAAAAAGTTGTGAAACAAGCATGAGAATGTTATCTCTTGTCCTTACCTGCATGACAGATCTTACTTGAATTGTATCAGAACTCTGAATGACTATTAAGGAAACCATGAGCAAAAGATATGAATGATGCATTGTGCATAGACTGAATAAATGAAAAGTCATGTTTCTCATCCTCACATACACGTACATGCATATCTGGATTACCTATGCCAGCCCGTTTTTTCACTCCCACTTAGAAATAATCAAATACAAAACCTGATAGTGCTACACACAGGGCAGAAAATGTTAAAATCTCAAGGATCACATGCACATTCTGTACAGTTCTGAACAAGCTACATTTTGTTATTATCTGTCTGTCTTTGAACAATCCTGTTTTCATATGGCTAGTTGGACCATGTAAGCTCAAAAAACTACATATAATAAATATCTCTGTATCACTGCATCATTTTTGTGAGAGACTTACTCACTTAGGAAGAAAAAACATAATGCTATTTAAAGTCTTATTCTCTAGAGTGAACATAAAGTGAGTGGAGACTTACAAGTGACGGTTGTCTGTGCCTGGGATGTGGTCTGTGGACCGGTGACAACAGGAGTCATACTGATCAAGTTCACTGCAGAATAATCAAAGAACAAACACAGTTGTAAATCACACCAGATTCTGTTACATCATGGAACACACTTTGCTTTTCAATGTTGTAATTTGAAAAAGGGCAGTAGAAATTGAAATTGAGACCAGGATCTCCGATTTCAGAAAACACTGAAGTAACAGGTTCTGCAGTCAATCACATGCATACATGTAAGATTGGCATCTGAAGTTTTACAGATGATGAAAATATTAAAATGTAATATTTTTAGAAGCCAACTCACTTGCAGTGTACTTGCTGAATATTTCTATGAATAAATAATGCTTTCTAACAGTAATGACGACAAGCCGTTATTAATATCATGTCAATCTGTGATCAAAATTTTATTGAAAGTCTCATCTACATTCAAAGGTCAATTTGAAGGAGAATTCTTCTCCACTGATAGGTTGATGAAAATAAGATGATGGACTCAAAGTTTAATGCCATTTTATATCAGCAACAATCAATGTTATGTGCCCATAGTTCATGTCAAATCATGATCAACACTTATTACAGTAAAGCACAGATACTGGGAGGAAAGAGGCCAATGCTAAATGTACACTCCAACTCACCTCTGTTGTATTGCTCACAGTCTGGCTTGATGATTCGGATGTTCGGCCTGATCGGTGTGATGGTAGATGGGATGAGCACACCCTGTCTGTCCACACAGTAACACATCTGTGCAGTGCACTGCATCGGAGTGAAGCTACCGTCCTGCTGACAGTTGGGCGATGGCAGTCCAAGACGTTGGCTCTCAGTGCAGGCAACAGAGCATGGTGTTGCTACGGACGTCGTGGTTGTATCTTCCTCAACTTTCTCATTCAAGTTTGCTACAATGAAATAAAGAACAATTAAAATTAAAACCATGAAAAGATTTTGGCCCACCTAGTAGTTAAGTTCAGCAACCTCACCATTAATCAGTCCAGAAATTCACATTTCCAAATCTCAGCTGGTATCAGAATTTTGCTAGATTCCTAGTTTTGTGACCATACCTGTAATAATGTACAATATACACTGTGCATACTCTATAAGACAAGGCTGAAGGATACTTGAACCAATTTACGACATCTTAGGGGGCATGTTTGTATTTATTTACAATTAAAGGAACCCTTAGACATGCACTTATTTTTACCATTCAGAAGTTCAGCTCTGTTCTTCAAATGTACCTTTATAGTATGTATGTAACATGTGAATAAGGTGAATTTTGGTGTCAAACCCAAAGGGGACTAAAATTCACATTAATGATTCAAAGTCTCCAGGAAAACAGGGTGTCATCACTCACTGTTCCTGTATCGCTCACAGTCCGGTTTGCCTTCAGAAATGTGTTTCACTGTTCCCTTAATTGTGATACCATTGACGTCCACACAGTGGCACATCCAGGTGGCCAGGTGGCACTGGAGAGGGGAATAGCTGCCGTCTGGTTCGCAGGATGGTGGATACAGACCAGGTGTGCTCTCTGCAATGCTACGCTGGGTCAGGCAGTTCTGCGTTGTGGTTGGCTCTGTGGGGTGCGTTTCAAAAGCATTCATGGATGTAAACTGTCAGTTTTAAAATGTAGCTATATAGAATGTGGTGTTTTGTTAACAAGAATGCACATTAAATGATATCGCAGTATTGTATAGATTTCCCTATACCTTACTTGGAAGTTTAAATATTAACGGGCCAGTAGCTGATTTTTTTCACTATTTTTTTCTTCAATGTCAACTGCACTTTTTTGTTCTAGTTCCCAAAGCATGTTGAGATTACCAAGTGCTCAGCCTGTACATGTGTAAATTGCATTATCATTTTTGAGAAGTAAACTCTGGTAAGTACTAGAATTCAAATGTAAATGGTAAAAGTGCATTCTACACGTACATGTGTATAGACCCAGTGTTGGCAAGCCAAATAATAGGTTGTTTCAACATGCTTTGAAAATAGAACCTGAACTTTCAATTGACTTACAAAACAAAAACTGTGAAAAAATCATCAAGCGTTACAGCTACATGTAATGTTCCTTTAAAAAGTGAAGGTACAGTGCACATAGCAATGCAATCTATTGCACACTAATACATATCAGAATCCAGAACATCATGTCGGTTACTGCAGCCTAACCACGTGGACTTGAACTCAAAATGAACTCAAAAACAACTTTGACATGAGTAACTTGCCTTCAACACTTGGAGTCTGTGACTCTTCATTTGTATCTGAAACCAGAGAGAATATATAATCAAGTGAGTTGTCACACGCATGGATATTGTTTCAATACGCACTTTCTCCATTCTGTTGGTCCTGATTTCAATATCATAGATCCCAACAAAATGCTAGATGAAAAATAAGACTTTTAGCCGCCTGACATTGATGATAGCCGAGATTCTAAATGGAGTTGTCTATTCATTCATTATTTGTCTATTTATTCATTCATTTGTTTATTTGTACTAGTTATATATTAATTCATTCATATGTCTGCAAGACATGAGAGGCCGTGTGCTAGGTGTTTGCATAGGTTACATGTAGGTTTCCCTATGGTGGCTCGGTGTGTTAGCAGTCAAATAAAGCTAAAAACTACGTAAAGTAAACATAGAAACACATTTTTAGATACACAGACAGAGACCATCAATCCTTGAGGACCACAGTACATGAACTTTCAGTTCCCATCAATGTAATAGATTGACTGTTTACAATTCTGTAATGAGAACATGTATGCACAAACAAAACAAAACTTGTGTATTGTGAAGAACTTACTCGGTGAACAGTTCAGAGTGGTTTCACTTTCAGTAGAGGATCCCTGTATACGATTGCCATCCTTGTCCACACAGAAACAGAGAGTTCTGTCAAGGTTACACTGGAATGTGGAAAGAGCAAAAATTTCCGTGTAAGCACTACAGAATTGTTATTGGTCATTTCAGTTACTCAGTTTGCTCATTCACATTAAGTACAGTGCACTGAAAAATAGTGAACAGGTGATAGAAAGACCCAATGAATGTGGTGATCAGATTACAGTCCATACAACTTGTTAACGAATACACATACATATAGTGTGGTTCAACCACTCTACATCAACTCTTTCATTACCATAGTTTGGTCCATTTCTATTGTCTTCCATATGGTGGACTGACCCATATACAGTGAAGCGGGGGTGACAAGTAACATGTCATGGAAATTCTTGATCACATGAATGGATAAACATTAACTTTGCTAGTTTCTCACCTGTTTTGGTGCATATGTGCCATCTCCCAGGCAGGTTGGTCGATAGGCACCAGGCAGTGGTGTGGTGGAGTCGTATTTTCTTTGTTGACGAAGGCAGTTACCTGTGACAGCAAGTGGACATCAATACTATGGTGCAATTGATATTGCCACTCATGGAGGCCAGTTAGTTCGAAAATCACCTACTCCATCACTCAAAGGAGCAAAAGAATGGAGCTTATATGTATGTGTAATTCTCTGTATCATCATCTCGTAAAGTAAATTTTTATATGCAAGGAGCAACAGAAATGGAGTTATGCCATGCACAGACTATCTTATTTTACTCACCTTCTGTACAAGTAGCCTTGGTACATGTGAAGGTGCCACTATTGCAGACACTGTAAGCAAAAAAAATATGGGCTTGGTGAGAGAACACATTGTCATGACAACAAGTAAATCATAAGCATATGATATAACCTGTCCATCATCAAATTATGTACAACATAAATGTTTTCTCAAAATGTCCCAAAATTTCCCTGTAGTTTTGAATAGACAGCCAGGAAAAACTCTGTAACCAGTGAGAATTACTGGTAGCACTCAAGGTCAATACAAGAATGTTACATTTTCTGACATTTCTTTAAATAGAAAAACATCCACTTTTTGTTCAAATAGTTTTTCTGAAAGTGCTTTGAAGGAGTGATTGTGTATCCTTACCAGACATTGCAGTCTCTTACAATGAATTCACCACTGCTCACAGGGCTGTTGGTTTCCGTGTCCATGCAGATTGAGTTCCGGTAGATCTCGGGTTGACAGAAGCGTCTTGTGCATCCCCACTCACCATTGAGACATACGCTGAACAATTGCAAATAAGACACAAAGATTCCATGCATTTCAATGGTAAATGTATACAGGGAAACTGGTTGAGCTCAGTTCCAGTGGCTGTTAGTGAGGTTTACACGGACTTACATGCAGCACGAGTGGCAATATCAACTTCATCATAGCAGCAACATGCTACAGTACATGTACTGTTTGACTTACATTGAAAGTTGACCGTTTCTTACACTACCTTAGTTTGACCAAATTCCATTGATGATTGCTTTATTTAAAATAGTGAGTGGCATCATTCCTGGTTTTCACTCACAACAGTAATATGATCACTTTGCCGAGTTACACTACATTTGACACTTTGAGTCAATCTTGACGGGTATGGCACTCTAGCAGGGTACGCTTCCCCATTCCGTACATGTGGTACCACCACTAAACAGAGGTTCAAGATGACTGTATAGTTACTGTCATTTTCTATTAGGCAAATTATTTATGCACCTTGAATTACACATATCATTGGATCTGCTTTGATATCTAATTTTCAACAGTAAAGTTGGAGGATCTTTACACAGGGAAATGGGGGTATAAGGGTTGAAAAGAATGAAGTCATCGAAGAAATGTACATCTGCATTTCTCTTTACTGAGTTTGTTGTCTCTTGTAATATATTCTGATTGTAATGGTGCAAGGTCACATTGGGGGGATTTTTGCACTTGACTTACCAGGTATTACAGTCTCTGTTGACAATGCGGCCATGGTTGTGCTGAATACCGTCAATGTCGGTACAGGATTCTGGTCGAACGATAGTAGTAAGGCTTTCGCAGTCATACTTTGAGCAGTCCCATTTACCCGTTGTGCAGACACTGCCAGAAAAAAAAGAAAAATTCACTTAACCCTTCTATTTGACTTTTTCTTGTGTGGCTGCCATGGTCTTGGATATTGATGATATCTACGACCAGGTGACATTGCTATGGTATGCAAATCAATTGCCACCATGAAGTGTTTTGCTGAATATCTGCCAACTTTAGCGACCAATTATGCATTGTTTGGCTCATTTGCCTGAAAAACATAAGGTCACCAACGGTAATTATTTTTCAGAAGATCTTGAAAAAATGTAACTGGAATGACAATACAATACATTACTCTTTATCTAAAATACTAAAATGGCCACCACTATTCCCGGAGCCACAATTGTCCCTCCAGTGCAAGCACTGCCAACACAGGAAATTAAAGTATCATGAGTAAGCAAATCCAATCATCTGAGTTCGCGGTAGCAAGTTACGTTTTCCTCTCCAATCACAAATTTGAACTTCAACTTGTCTAGAGCTGATGACACAAGATTTAAATAACCTAACTGTGTGACACAGAATAAATGATTGTACAGTACCTACCATTGGAGTACCATTAAGTTAATCTTTTTTTAGCAGATCCTGATTTGGAAATGACTTCCTTGGGCCCCTTTCCTTCCTGTTTCCTTTTTAGGCAGGATACCTACATATTTAATTAACAGCAACTTTAAAACTAAGCCTCATTCTAATTCTAGCTTCTTCAGCCACGCGTGTGCAAGATTGAACTGATTTAAGGTAGTATGCACCTCGAAAATGAAAGACTTAAACTTTTGCTCAAACTTTCCTCAAGGAATATTTCAACCATTCCCTATTATAAATGAGAAATAAAAATCTAGGGTCATCATGCACATTTTGGTACTAGAGAAACAAATTACTCAAGATTTCTCAATATTTGAAATTCAAAATGGCCGCAATCCCTTTGTTACCTCTATAGTGAAAAATCATATTTTCGAAACAGTAAGATGATGAAAAGTTTTCTTACACCAAGAGCTTTAAAACGAACCCAAACAAGTGGTAGATCAGAAAACAATTGAAATGAAGGAAGTCTCTCCCCTGACTTTTCAAGAAGTCACTCACCAGACGTTACAATCTTTGCGGTAAACCTGGCCATCTTGGAAGAGCTGGTCGTCAGCTTTGCAGAGAGAGTTATCAAGGCTGAGAATGCCAGATGTTGGGCACAGTAGGTCAGTGCATTCCCACTTGCTGTTGTCACAGATACTGAAAACAGAGTACACAGAAATGTTAGGGAAAAAATTTTGACACTCCTGTATGATATTTGCTATTGGTACGCATACACTATCTGCTTGTCTTAAAATGAAGATTCTTATACTTTTCAAATTTATTCCAGTTACACCTCAGCCTGACACTCACCATTTATTGCAGTCATTATTGATGATGTCTCCAGTCTCGTATTGGGTGCCGTCAATTGTCGAACAGCGACCAGTGTTGACGGCACTGCTCATACCACCATTGCATGACCATGCTCCACTCTGGAGACACATGCTGCGAGAAAACAAGGTTGAAACAAAGTATTACACAAAAAATATGCTATATGCAATGTTGCTGCTCTGGATTGCTTTGTCTACACCGCATCATAGTGAGCCAACAGCATTGTGGGTTGATAAATGATGTTGCACAATGCTAAATTATCTTACTCCAAGGTCTTCTGTTAAATGTACAGTAACATAGCTACATGTAGCTCACCAAGAGACTCTTGAGTGAAAGAACTGGATGGCTTGCACCAGGGTATATGGTTTACCATGGAGCATAAGTTTCTCTGCCACACGGCCGAACATGAACAAAGTATTCAGTAAATTTTTGATGAATACAAGTCATACACAAGTGTGTTCCTAGTGTAATGACTGTACCCTGGTCATGTGCAAAATGAGTTGATGAAAATTGCACTACAACAAGAATCATTTTTGATAATTTTCTATAAAATGTTCATTTCCATTTGCATTTTGATGGTGAATATTATTAGTAACAGTGATTTGATATCAACTTTTCCACATCAACAAAGACACAAAACACTATTATGTCATTATAGATTTCCCTTTTTTCACAACCAGTTGAGTTCAATACTTCGCCCACTTATGGGAGTGACTTCATGGACAAAAACACCATTTACCTGTGGGAATGACCTCTCAACAGTATCCCTCACAATGAAATACACAAGACAGAAAATCTCAATGATTATACGTTTTCTAAAAACATAGGGCCAAAGTCCCTGAAGCTACTATAGACATGGATACAAAATTAAGTATTTCCTGACTGTATGAAATTATCTCACTTAGGTCATCCTAGGGACTTGTAAACCAAATATAAAGCTGTCTGACCAGCGGTTTTGAAAAAACAAGCAACTCAACAGGTGACAGAGCTCTGCTGTGTTATGTAGAGAATAACCTTTTGTGACACATGTATTGATGAAGAAGGTGGATATCTTTGATTAACATTGTAAGTGAGTTATCTGTTGAATAAGTTGAGACTGTACATACTCAGAGAAAGCACACTGAAGAGACAAATGTTTGAAACTTAAGAAGTTCAAGGTCATCAAAAGCATTATAAGGAATCATGTAACTTTCATTGCACTGTTTACACAGATTGCATAATTGCTATAAATAGCACATGAGGAATCTTACAGCCCAGCTTTACCATAAAAACCCTATCACTTTGACCACTCTTTTAATTGACCACTCTATTTTTTTCCTCAAAAAGTAATTTTATTTTATCCTTACCAAGTCAACCATAATGGAAATTAGAACTTTCTCTATCTCTATCTCTATTGACTATTTTGAGCAATTTCTTTTAGATAACATACAGGGCACAATAAATGACGGTTCAGAATATGTCAAAGTTGGGATTCAGGAAAGTTGCCTTTACATGTTTTAATCCTCCAAGATGGTAAGCATTTCACTATGAACTGTCAAAAAAAGTTGAACTTCTGATAATTCTACACTAAAATTATTTTGGCTTTGATGATTTCCTAATTAATTCAATTATTTAAAATCATATTAATTATTTTTTTCTGGGTGAATTGATAGGGTTTATACAGTACAAGAATTACATACATTGTAAGTCAAATTTTGACCAAAAATGACAAAAAAATTCCTTAAAAATACACATTTGCATATTTCATCACAATTTGAACAAATCTAAGTTGGGTTACCCCTAGGGACCTGTATACCAAATAACAAAGCTGTCTGACCAGCGGTTATGAAGAAGAAGATTTTTTACCAAAAACACCTTTTTTGGCATTAATTTGCCTATTTTCAACAATATCAAAAAATTAAAAAAATAGTTTCTCAAAATCTATTTTTCATCTACACAACAAATATCAAATCAGTAAGTACTGCGGTTCTCAAGATATTTGAGTGGACGGACGCCTCACAAACGGACATACATACATACATACATACATACATACATACATACATACAGACTGACGACGGACGCCGGACGGATACCCATCCCAATAGCTTCTATAGACTATAGTCTATAGTAGCTAAAAAAACAAACAAAAATTGAAATATTTTAAATCCCTTAATGTACATATGCCATGGCATAAGGATGTTCTCAACAGACACATCATCATTTTAGGGCTAATGTGCAGCGTCTCGGAAGCTTCTAGCCTGCTGGTTGGCTGATACTCATTGTTCCTATTGAATTACAGGTATTTTCAAACAGCCAATCCGGTAAAGAATAGCCATGATTTCAGACTCCTTAACTTGCTGTAAATAATCATGATTAACCGACCAGTTATATCCTTCCAAGCTGCTGCACATTGCCAGGTGTCAATTTAGATGAAACTAAGCCAGAGAAAGTAGCATTTTCACACGTACCAAGAGCTTGCGCCGTAACTTGCAGTCTGGAAGGACTTGTACACTTTACCGCCCAGGAGACAAATTCCATACCTTACATGACCAGTGTCGCCCTCATGTCCCAGTGCTACAGAACAAAAGGCAAAGAGTCAATTGAAAAGACAGCAGAGAAAAGGCATACATTAGACTCTCCACAGACTGTGGACTCTATGCCTCAGACCTTGCAAGTGCCCTCAGCAGTTGAGCCGAGTGGAGCTATGCATTACCCTGGCTGGCTCTGTAAACCTCGACTTGCTAAAACTGTTTTTAAGGGCGCACCACTATATGGTTGCAGATAGAGCTGCATAGCAAACAACAGACTGTGAGGGAGTCCAGGCATGCATGTACATAGAGCAACATGGCATATTTATTGCATTTTACAGGAATGCACAAGAATCAAAGTATAGAACGGGTGGAAATATCATAAAACTTTTGGCAAGTTCAAGAATACATAGAAAGCAATAATAACAACTGAAAATCTAACCTGTAACAGATTTATCATGGCTACAAAGACACCCATTTGTTCAGCAAAACCTCACCTATATATACAGCGGGCTGTGCTCTTTAGTTGTGCTTTTGATGTAAACGGCATCTGCCCTCAATTTGAGCCCTCCCTTCATGTGACAAGTACTGTCATCCAAAAATGGTTTCATCCCATTGTCTTTGCTGTTGACATCATTACATTCGACTTACCAATGTATCATCAAATGGGGTGGAAATATTTACAGGATTTTGAATACTCTGGCACTTTGAAGAAGACAACAGCTCTTCCTTCTGCTGTCCTATGGCATGGAGCCAAGACTGGATCACCCACTATAGAACAGTATGACTTAGCTTCATAGTTTTTTGCCAAATTGATGAAAATTAAGTTTTGAATCATATCATAAGATTGCCGAAGACATATAAACTTACGGGATACACAGACATCATCAGAGCAGGACCATCTTCCTGTAGTGAGACAGGTGCTTTTGAAGAGATAACACAGATAGACTTAGTAATGTAACTTTTGAAAGAAGTTCAATGATGAAACCTTTGTCTTTCATCTTGTTGCAATCCAATTATTTATTATCTCATTTGAGCTAATGACATCTCTAAAACTATCTGAAACTGAAATTCAGAATATCTACCAACAGAAAGGATAATGTTTATATAAATATATCTCCTTTTACAGTACTGGCAGTGAAAAGGTTACCAGAAAAAATCAAATGGCACTTTTGAAAGACGGTTTGGTCTTTTAGTTCATTGAAAACTGAACAGACTTTGTGATAACTGTGAACTACAATCCCGTAAGAGTATAAGAAATACACATACAAGCAGCGAAACCAATAATTGATGAATTCACAGTTTCGGCAGGTTTAAATGTAAACCATGAAACATATATATACAATATTTCAAGTCGTTGATATTTAATGTAAATATTGATATCTTTCCTAAATAACAGATATTGCTGGTGAATGAGATGTGAACTTACCATGTTTTGCAGCCTTGAGTGGTGATCTCTTCTGGGTCATATTCTTTTCCAGAGTATGAACAAGTTTTACTGTCAATGTCTAATGGGAGAAAACAAAAATGTCATTCCATCAAGATATGTAGCAAAACAGGTAAAAAGGTAGCTCATCACGATAGCAGAATAATTTTTCATGTGTTTGCTGTGTTGTGCATATTTATGCATACAGACTGAGACACAAACACATGCATCTATCTATAGATCCACACATACGTTTACCAGTAATATACAGATGTATAAACAAGTCATTACCAATGAAATAGTCCCCATTTGGTTAATGAATTTGGAAACAATTGATAGAAATGATGGTCACATTGGATTGTATCACAAAACAAATCAATGGGCTTATGTATGAGTAATCCTTGTACCAAGTTTGAAAGAAATCACTCCAGGCATTTACTGAGAAATTTGCTTGAATGGATGCACAGACACGACCAAATCTGTAAGTCCCCTGGACAAATTTGAAATGTTTATATTTATCAACTTACTGGAACTTTTGCAGGGGCAGAGCATCCTGACTGTATAATCCTCACAGGTTGTAGTCTGTGTGTTGTCACACGTCAGGCCGACACGGCGGTCACACACGACATTTTCCCTGCTGTTGCCAGACACTTTGATTCCGCCAGTGGTCTCACACTCAATAGATACTGGCACAGAATGCTTACAGACAGCGTATCTACAGACGGAGGAATGTTTTTTGAGCAGATTAATTTTTTATGGTTTTGTTTACTTTTACCTGATACAAAAAAAAAGATGGTTGGTGGAAAATATCATAAGTGATGCAGGGCTACATGCACCTTCTCATCAGATAGCGACCTAGCAAATTACGTCAGTGTTTAAAAGTACGGTTGACTTTATCAGCACTACTGATAACAAATTTGACTTCTCCAACACTTACCCTGCCAAGTTCATCTAAACTGTCACTGTCAGGTCAAGTTGGCTAAAACCAGTTGAGGATAAAATGTCCCAATTAACAAAGGTTGGCTAAAACTTCGTGTGAGGTCCTTCATACAATTGATAGACTTGACCGTTTGAAAATCCTTGAAACATGTATGCTAGCCTGAGCATTTTCACCAGCTTGTCTTGCAAACACTACAAACTTAAATGGGGTGATTTGGCAGCTTTTACCATGAGTGATCTTTTGGGTATCTTTATTCACGCTGATTTTTGCTAGAAAATAGGTTCCACAAAGAGTTCTGAAATTCCAAACCAAGCTGTACTGTTCTTCCCTGTGGATGAAAAACTACTGATTCTGCAAGAAGGTGAACTCTGCTCTCACACGTGCAAAGTGGTAATCCAAGGGCCAAAAAGATGCAACTTACTCTTTGCGGAGTGCAGCGAGAAGTTCATAGTCTCCTATGCCTTGCTGTGGGCTGTCTAAATTCATCCATTCTGTCCAACACAGACCTTTCTCAATAGCTGAAATCACAGACAAAGTGCACAGGTGTTTCATTATACACAACGAGTGAGGAACTATGGTGCAAATTATTTCAGTCACTTGTTTATATTTAGTAATTGACCACCCCATACATAATTTTGAAAAGACAGCCATGTACGATATTGAATATGGTAGTTTCTATGGATTTTAGTTCCAATCAGATTATTATCTGTTAATTAGTTGACACTTTTACATAAAGTAAAATCTTTTCTTGTGGACCCGCCAAGATTTATCAACATAATCAGTGAAGAATGAAATACATTCTTTTTGACTACTTTACCACTGTAATAAAATACCAAGTTAAGTGCAAATACAAAAATTGTTCAAATATCAACAAAAATGAACATTATCTACAATTTGTCAAGCAAGACCCAGTTGATAAAATCCAGAATGAGTGAAATTCATGAAAAAATTAAAGAAGAAAAGAAAAAATCTGATATCAAAACAAAACAATAAATGTCTCCCTTTTTTTACTTCTTTCTATTTGATATAACTGATATATACTTACTGTCACACGTGTTACCAGTGTAGCCTGGCTGGCATTCACACACGTTCGGCTTGATGCAAATTCCACCATTTTCACACGGTGTAGTGCACACAGCTGCCGAAGAAAGTCGACAAGTGAAAAACAAGCAGACGATACCAACTCCGAACAAATTTTGTTCCTCTTAGTGGAAAAGCGGGCTCACAAATTTCTGTAGGTATATTTGCCTGTCAAAGCATACGCAAAAGTTCGAAATTTGCAACGAAATTTGTTGAAAAGGGCGGGTACAGGTATACGTCATGCAAAATAAAAACAACGTGAGCCTGTTGTTTCCAATAGTAACAAACAGCGTGAGCAGCAAGCAATTTTTGCGTGACCGGAAAGAATACAAGAGAAGTCGGCCAGTTACGAACTCGGCCAGTTGGAGAAGTCGGCCAGTTACGAACTCGGCCAGTTGAAGAAGTCGGCCAGTGGGCGAACTCGGCCAGTACAGTATGCACCCAATTAGAATATATGCTCCATAATAGTGTTTCTTTGTTTGAAGTCTGACTAAAGTTATATGCGAAAGCAATCTAAATGTCATTCATAAGATGGGCGCAAACTTCACAGATCACAGTTCAACGCACGTATGATATACACACATTGGGCAAAATTAAAGATGGCGGTGTATCGCGATCGTGGTAGCGAGTTTTGCAGCCTTCGTCATAGCAAGCCATGAATTTTACTGAAGAAATGGCATAATGTTTGCCTGAACTTTAATACGGTACGCGTCCGATCTGCAGAAATACTGAGGCAGACCGTACATGTTTTGCAGGGTGGACGTGGGAGCTCTTCGACTTCGAGTTGTTTTCTGAATATTAAACCGACAAAATAACAAAACTATGGTTGTAAAAAGTTAAAATTGTTTGGCATATTCAACTGAGAAGAGAATACGTATGCAATCATATTGCTTTTGTTGGCGAGTGGCCGACTTCTCCTGGCCGACTTCTCCCACTGGCCGAGTTTGGTCGGTACCGGCGCTGGCCGAGTTTGCAACTGGCCGACTTCTCCGGTTACCACCGGAAACTGGCAAAGAACGTGTCACGGCCCGTGTAAAATGAATGGGTCAGCGGTATACTCTAGCTCTACGACTGATCCGCATGTGTGATACACCTAAGAAGATTGTTAGGATGATTCGTGTAGGTGCATCACGAGTGCATCCGGCTCGGCCTCGGAGTTAGTTAGAGAGTCGTCGACGCACTTGTGCCGTGAGCTATACATGATGCAGCCTTCGAGTAAGACTAAAGGTCAACCATGATATCCTACTACCTCCATGGTTCCACGAAGGAAACTAACCACAACTACAAGCGTGAATATATACTCTGACGATTAAAATCAATGTTACAAACAACTATTCATATAGATTACCTGAGTAGAAATAAGAATTTCTCTACTGCCACTCAAAGGATCCAAAAGCGAGACAGTCTACCAGTTTCGTATTTTGCGCGTCATATGGAGCGGAAGTATATAAACCCTCTATGTTTGTGGACGATGCTGAAGTTATTTTCGTATTCGGTTTCGTATTCGTTTTCGTATTCGTATTCGTATTCGTATTGGAGTCACTGACAAATTTTTTATTTTTAGTCCAAATTCGTACGTATTATATAAAAGTTCTGTCTTTACAGAAGTTAAGTGCTTTTTATATGACAATATATCAATACTTCAATATTTGAGAATGTAGCTACGTTGAAAAAGATCCAATCTCTTTAGGCCCTAGATTGAAAGATATCGTTGCTATCATTAGAGGAGAGATTTTAAAAACAAACGGCCAGTACACAGGCACTCCTTAGCTGGGTAGTCTGTTAAATAGATCGATTTTCGGCTCGATCTATCGATCCCGTAGTCGATATGCACGCCATTGTAACCAAAATACTCACTAGGTTACAGTGGCGGGCATACTGACCACGGGATCGATAGATCGAGCCGAAAATCGATCGATCTATTTAGCAGACTACCAAGCTAAGGAGCGCCTGTGGGCCAGTAGTAGTCTTTGGAGGAAAGATTTTTAAACAAACATCATTTCGTATTCGTATTCGTATTCGTTTTCGTATTAACTTCTATCACAACAACCAACTTCAACATTCTGTGACATCATTAGTATCGATAATGGAAATTAGCTGACCCGCCCAATTTGACGAGTTGTAAACTTAAAAGGTAATTTTCTTGTTTTAAACTGATATCTCTGAGAAAGTGATCGTCATAACGATAGTGAATGCAGGGCTCAACTTTATCGCATGCCCCTAAGTCGAAATTTTAGGGGCAAACCTTGGACCTTGAAAATATTAGAGGCTTTTGTATTGTCACGAAAATATGACATGCTATATTTAGACTGCTGTCGCAAAGAAAATATCATCTCATATGATGTGGGAAGCGTCATAAAAGAAACGAGATGAATAAAATGGTATCATAGGCCTATGTCCCGATCGGTACATTTGTTTCCCTAATAAAGATTAAATTAATGTGTGAGCTGTTGTCAGAGTCTTTATTTGAGTACGGCCCATCTCTTTTTCTTTCCTTGCGTTTGCGTCAACTGTCATTGCCAGAACATGTTGATCAACTTGCGTTATGATAAGATACACCAGAATGCATGGAAATTAATTTGTATCGCGAAATATCGAGAAATACCTGTATTCTATGATAAATAGACTTCAGCTAGTCTAGTAGCTGTCGCAACTGGCTCGATCGGTTTCCGTCATTTGTTACTGTGCGATCCAGTTTTAGTGTTACGCAGTTTGCCCTGCTCTACAACTCCGTTCTGCAGGTCACTCCAAAACTTTCAGCAGTACTATTTTGGGGGACCAATTAAGCCGCTAGCCGTAGCTAGATAGCTATTTTTTCAACAAAAAACTCTGAATAGAAATGCAGCAACTATCAAATTTCGATAGATATTTTATAGGCAAGAGAACAAAACTCAAACTTATATGCGCATAAATCCCAGTGTTTGTCGATCGCCGGAGTCGAACGCAAAGATACGTCTGTTCTATTTTTGTACATCCATGGTCTGTTCTACATAATTGCAGTCGCTACCCGGCAGATTTGCCATGATATTTCAACAAAGTTGCTTGCTATTTAGATCTAGCTGACAACGAAAACCTTTATAAAACAGGCTAATCCAGTCCAAGCTTGATGAAATCGATGCTTTGATCTGCTTTCCAAAGGACGATTTCCGGAAATGGTCTAGCCGGTCACATGCCACTAACGCAAATATTCATTACGCACGTGAACGCATGAAACATGTTGCAGTTAATGGTTGCTTGTTTTCCCTTGTCAGCTATATTTTGATGACATTTTATGCTGGGATTATGATTGGTTCAATTGAAATGATGTGACAGCACTAAAACTGCTTCTGATACTTGATTGGATTGTAGTAAAATTTATCATTAAATTCATGGGATATTTTGACAGATCATTCAAGATAACATCAGCAGACACATTGGCAGCGCTGTGCAGTGGAGAGAACGCGCTCAAACCTTTGAGTAACTCCGCTCAACGGCTATGCTTATTCAATGCGTATTTTGGGGTCGCGGCCTTTCGGGACAACTTGAATGCTCCGTGAACACTGAGCGAATACATGTTGCATTTGATCACGTATACGGTATGGAGAAATGTCTTGAAAAAAATTCAGTCGCAATCTCATAAAATTTGGTCGCCTATGCGACTGAAAATGGTCGCTACTTTGAGCCCTGATTGAATATAATACATGAATTATCGGTCGGTCCGGTTTTATGGTATTATTGCTCACATCTTTACTCTGAAAGATAAACTACCTATTGTGATTGATTTCTGTTACTTTCTCCCCTGTAGCAGCACGTACAACTTTGTCGTATCTTGCAATTTTGTAATTTTTGCCTTACCGCACTCCCTGATATGAGTGTGTTGTTGAGCGATAGAGTTTTATAAAGTATTGTATTGTTATTATAATTTATTCCAGGTCTACGTAGAGCCATATCAAAATCAAGTAAAATACTTGAAAAACAAATTGTAATTAATGGATATGATTATTCTAAAGTGAGTCCAAAAGGATGACCGGATATAACAATTTTCACATTTTTTTATTTAGATGGTTGTCCTGGACAAGTCCCCCGTTCATCATAGCTTTCAACAGTCACCTGTTTTGCAGCACCTCACAAAAATCTGCCCTCCCCGCAAAATAATGGTACAGTCCGGGGCAGCTCCTTTGCATCCGCTCTCACGAGTCCCATTACTTGGCACTGACCACCTGATTTCGGAGGATTTCGGGGTGCATCCAGCTGCCCGGTCAAGAGACATTGGCAAGCGAAGATGCTGCCTTACCAGATGCCAACCGATTTTAACTATTTTTTTTCAAATAAAATGAGATGAACATAATTCTTTAAATCTACAAATGCAAATTTATGTAAATTTAACCAAATTTGGCAGATGAAATTACGAATCAAATTATCACAATATTTAAACCTCAGTAAATATCGTATATTGCACGTTTCATACCTGAAACCTGGACTAAAATAACATTTTCTGTCAGTGATCTCAATACGAATACGAATACGAATACGAAAACGAATACGAAAACGAATACGAAAACAACTTCAGCATCGTTAACGATGCTGAAGTTATTTTCGTATTCGTTTTCGTATTCGTTTTCGTATTCGTATTCGTATTCGTATTGGAGTCACTGACAGAAATTGTTATTTCTAGTCCAGGTTTCAGGTATGAAACGTGCAATATACGATATTTACTGAGGTTAAAATATTGTGATAATTTGATTCGTAATTTCATCTGCCAAATTTGGTTAAATTTACATAAATTTGCATTTGTAGATTTTAATGAATTTGTTCACTTCATTTTATTTGAAAAAAAAATACTTAAAATCGGTTGGAATCTGGTAAGGCAGCATCTTCACTTGCCAATGTCTCTTGACCGGGCAGCTGGATGCACCCCGAAATCAGGTGGTCAGTGCCAAGTAATGGGACTCGTGAGAGCGGATGCAAAGGAGCTGCCCTGGACTGTACCATTGTTTTGCGGGGAGGGCAGATTTTTGTGAGGCGCTGCAAAACGGGTGACTGTTGAAAGCTTTGATGAACGGGGGACTTGTCCAGGACCACAGGCGTATGGAACGTTTCCTAGATCGTCGTCGGATGGGAAGTGACGGACACTGCACTGTGAGGCCGAAGGCCGAACCTCGGTACTGTAATAGTTATACAGTACCGAGGTTCGGCCTTCGGCCTCACAGTGCAGTGTCCGTCACTTCCCATCCGACGACGATCTAGGAAACGTTCCGTACGCCTGTGTCCAGGACAACCATCTGAATAAAAAAATGTGAAAATTGTTATATCCGGTAATCCTTTTGGACTCACTTTAGAATGATCATATCCATTTACAATTTGTATTTCAAGTATTTTACTTGATTTTGATATGGCTCTACGTAGACCTGAAATAAATTATAATAACAATACAATACTTTACAAAACTCAGGGAGTGCGGTAAGGCAAAAATTACAAAATTGCAAGTTACGACAAAGTTGTACGTGCTGCTACAGAGGAGAAAGTAACAGAAATAAATGACAATAGGTAGTTTATCTTCAGAGTAAAGATGTGAGCAATAATAACATAAAACCGGACCGACCGATAATTCATGTATTACATTCAAGCAAGGCTCAAAGTAGCGACCATTTTCAGTCGCATAGGCGACCAAATTTTATGAGATTGCGACTGAATTTTTTTCAAGACATTTCTCCATACCGTATACGTGATCAAATACAACATAGGCCTATATTCGCTCAGTGTTCACGGAGCATTGTCCCGAAAGGCCGCGACCCCAAAATACGCATTGAATAAGCATAGCCGTTGAGCGGAGTTACTCAAAGGTTTGAGCGCGTTCTCTCCACTGCACAGCGCTGCCAATGTGTCTGCTGATGTTATCTTGAATGATCTGTCAAAATATCGCATGAATTTAATGATAAATTTTACTACAATCCAATCAAGTATCAGAAGCAGTTTTAGTGCTGTCACATCATTTCAATTGAACCAATCATAATCCCAGCATAAAATGTCATCAAAATATAGCTGACAAGGGAAAACAAGCAACCAGTAACTGCAACATGTTTCATGCGTTCACGTGCGTAATGAACATTTGCGTTTATAGGGACGATTCAGAATTTACTTCCGGGGGGGGGGTGGAGGATTTTCAGGGGGGGCCACCCATTTTTCCCAAGAAAATTTAGGGGGGGCCAGACAAAAATACCACAATCTTTTAGGGGGGGCAAGGAAAAAAAACATCAATTCAATATTTGCCCAGAATTTATGATCTCTACAAAAGAGCACCGTAGACGCTACCTGGGTGACAGATGAACTCAACATGTTTAGTTAAACTCCTTTAGCTGCCAAATTCGGTAATATTCACAGTGGTTTGTTTTATGCATCTACTGCAGTATCTTGTTCTCCTCCCTGAAGCGTTATGAATGTCCAGTATTTAGCGTGTCAATACAAACCATACAGTGAACAGTCAGGGTTGTTTTTGTTGAAAAGAGATGTCAGATCAAGTCCAGACTAGAATTCATTTATCAACAATAACAATGGTCATTTATGTTCACACTGGTATGTTGCTAAATACAGCATTGGGTGTTCTATGTAGTGATAGAATAACAAACAAATGCTGATACACAGAGATGAACATTGAACAAATGCTAAAAATTACAGCAAATGTCTTTTTAAGGTTGGGTTTACCTTGTAGCTTGTAAAGCAGTTGAAAGTTGCATGATAAAGAAGTGTTAATTTATGCAAATTTATGCTTCTTTTGCCTCCCAATTTCAAAATTTCCAACGAATTTAATTCCACTCCGGCTGGGTCAAATTTTCTGAAATTTCACATTATGTTTTTTAAATGCTATATAACACAACAACTATCAATTGGTTTTGTTTGGCAATAAAGCTCTTACATTTTTAATAAGAGGCATTTTGAATGAGAGGCATTTTAATTTTGCTGATCATGATTTTAATCAATTATTAGAGTGTTAGTCTTTAAACCCCTACAATTTTAAAATGAAGATGGATAATGCCAAGTAAAATAGTTGTTTTTTTACTACATGAATACTATCCTTTCAAGTGAAATATTACATTTCAGAAAATACTGTCTAGTTTTCGACTTAATTAATTTTTATCATTAATACAAAAATTGAGGTTTTTTACCCCAAATATACACCCACTTCATCCTTTGAGTAAACTACTGCTACTGCTACTCTTCTTTTCTGCTCCTTTTTTCTATGTTTCATTCTCATCAATTTTACCCTTTCTAAATTTTTTAAATGTTCTACATAACTTTTTACAGTGCTTACATCTACTATGAATTTTTTGAAAATAAATTTATGGCCGTCTCATCTTCAAGGTGCTTTTCAACGAATAGGTTTTAATGTTGAAAATAAAAATATTATGTATTACTGTCAAAAATATGGTGAAAAATTTACAAAAGGGTTGATTTTCCAATAATCCTGTATGTGCATCCAGAAGATCATGTGGCACTGCACCAATGCTATGTGTCGGATTGTTGAAATATTGTGTACACAAGAAATTTGCTGTAGTCCAAGAAGTGATCTCAGTGTGTATGAGGCTAGGAGAAATGTGGATAGGCTACACATTGTGTATTGATGCTAATACTTTTGTGTCCCATTCATTCTGATATGTATAATCAAAGATTTCACAGTGGCGGCTGGCAGAAAAGGCAAAAAAACAAATTAACATGTATTGTTTCGTGTCATCTGAAAACATGCGCATCATGACTATTCTAAAATTAAAGTTTGTTAAAAAAAATTTGAAATATGAATGCTCTGTCAATTTTGAAAAATACTGCTGACAAAATGTGAATTTTGACTTACACAGGGTTATCTGCATTTTAATATGAACATTGGATTGTGAATGGAATGAGCAGAATAACATGTGAATCATGTTTTGGATAAGGTGTTTTGTTCAAGAAATGTTCTAAAATATTCCTCAGCATTGTTGCTTTCAGTGGCAGCAACTTGGTTTTATGACAACCAAATTAGAAAAAAAGAGAAAATTAAAAACAGTTGGCTTTCACCAATTTTAATTCCTAATGTTTAAAACTTTCACCGTGAGTCTGCAAATATTCAGCATCATCAAATGAAAATGTATGCTGAACGTGTGCATGTACATGTACATCTCACTTTCCAGAAATATCTGGATATCTGCAAATGAGATGTACCATTAAACTTCAAGATATATATCACTTTGCCAATTATCTGCTCCTCTGATTTTCTGTTCACCATTTCTAACTGACATCTTGCTTGTCTTTGTGTGCATCATATGTATCAGTGAGACATAACGAAAAAAGTATTCATATTTAGTAATTAACTTTTCTTCAGAAATTTACAACCAGATATGTTTATTGCTACCCTTTCCAAAAGTGTGCCACTTGCAGTCCCTGCAAATCATTCTTTTTATAGTCACATAACCCTGAAATGATTTGTTATATCATCGATTAATGTCCACTAGGCCCTACAGTTCCTGCAACTTGTTAGACTAGATATGTCTATAATGTACCGTATAAGCATGCATGTATATGTTAGGGGGGGGCCATGGAAAAAAAAACAGGAAAGATGGGGGGGGGGCCATAGATTTTTCTATAATTTACTAGGGGGGGCCATGGAAAAAAATCACCGAGAAAATAGAAAATCCTCCACCCCTCCCCTGGAAGTAAATTCTGAATCGTCCCATAGTGGCATGTGACCGGCTAGACCATTTCCGGAAATCGTCCTTTGGAAAGCAGATCAAAGCATCGATTTCATCAAGCTTGGACTGGATTATCCTCTTTCATAAAGGTTTTTGTTTTCAGCTAGATCTAAATAGCAAGCAACTTTGTTGAAATATCATGGCAAATCTGCCGGGTAGCGACTGCAATTATGTAGAACCATGGAGGTAGTAGAGAAACAGACCATGGATGGGACTGTGGCGATGACCTCAATGACCCGAGCGAGTTCGATACACGCCACAAGTACCGCTGCGATATCACAGCTAGGATTAAATGCGCATATACGTTTGAGTTTTGTTCTCTTGCCTACAAAATATCTATCGAAAGATGATAGTTGCTGCATTTCTCTTCAGAGTTTTTGTTGAAAAAAGTAGCTATCTACGGCTAGCGGCTTAATTGGTCCCCCAAAATAGTATTGCTGAAAGTTTTTGGAGTGACCTGCAGAACGGAGTTGTAGAGCGGGGCAAACTGCGTAACACTAAAACTGGATCGCACAGTAACAAATGACGGAAACCGATCGAGCCAGTTGCGACAGCTACTAGACTAGCTGAAGTCTATTTATCATAGAATACAGGTATTTCTCGATATTTCGCGATACAAATTAATTTCCATGCATTCTGGTGTATCTTATCATAACGCAAGTTGATCAACATGTTCTGGCAATGACAGTTGACGCAAACGCAAGGAAAGAAAAAGAGATGGGCCGTACTGAAATAAAGACTCTGACAACAGCTCACACATTAATTTAATCTTTATTAGGGAAACAAATGTACCGATCGGGACATAGGCCTATGATACCATTTATTCATCTCGTTTCTTTTATGACGCTTTCCCACATCATATGAGATGATATTTTCTTTGCGACAGCAGTCTAAATATAGCATGTCATCGACTTAGGGGCATGCGATAACGTTGAGCCCTGCATTCACTGTCGTTGTGACGATCACTTTCTCAGAGATATCAGTTTAAAACAAGAAAATTACCTTTTAAGTTTACAACTCATCAAATTGGGCGGGTCAGCTAAATTTCCATTATCGATACTAATGATGTCAACAGAATGTTTAAGTTGGTTTTGTGTGATAGAAGTTAATACGAATACGAAAATGATGTTTGTTTAAAAAATATTTCCTCAAAGACTACTACTGGCCCACAGGCGCTTATAGCTTGGTAGTCTGCTAAATAGATCGATTTTCGGCTCGATCTATCGATCCCGTGGTCAGTATGCCCGCCACTGTAACCTAGTGAGTATTTTGGTTACAATGGCGCGCATATCGACTACGGGATCGATAGATCGAACCGAAAATCGATCTATTCAACAGACTACCCAGCTAAGGAGTGCTGTGTACTGGCCGTTTGTTTTTAAAATCTCTCCTCTAATTATAGCAACGATATCTTTCAATCTAGGGCCTAAAAAGATTGGATCTTTTTCAACTTACATTCTCAAATATTGAAGTATTGATATATTGTCATATAAAAAGCACTTTAACTTCTGTAAAGACAGAACTTTTATATAATACGTACGAAATTTGGACTAAAAATAAAAATTTTGTCAGTGACTCCAATACGAATACGAATACGAATACGAAAACGAATACGAAAACGAATACGAAAATAACTTCAGCATCGTCATCGTTATGTATGGTAAAGTTTTGATATAAAAGCCCCTTAGGAGCTCAGAAATACGCGAAACTTACGTGTCGGACAGCCGCGAGCTACTGCTCCAGTCCATCCCGAACAACATTTCTGAGACGTGCTGAAAATTAGACAAAACTTGGGGATTAAAACGCATACAAATATTTGGTCATTTGGTCACACTGTTAGTATTTGCGTTGAATGGGTCTGGCGGTATAATGCCTGTGAAATATTTTCCCCCAAAATTTATAAAACGCGAAACCTAGAGGTCATTCTCGTGTATTTCCTGCCTGAAAGTATACACAATGTAATAAGTTGACCAGTGCAAGGGGAAGACGAAAATCCATATGTAGTCTAAATTTGACTCGTAAATCAGGCGGTAAAAATTATATTAACTGTATGATGGAGAGAATAGAGTCGTGTCCTTGTGATCCACGTGCGCAGGTTACCATCTTCATAACCAAAGTCCTATGACCTGCACATGCAGACTCCGAACGACTGTATCAGTATTGAGAATTGCAAATAGTCGATACTCACTATCCCCAGGATGTCGTGTATGTACAAACTCTTTCTGACCTGGAAAGAAAACAAAAAGAAAACAAAAGCTTGTTTTAAAATTAAAACTGGCGATGAAGAAGATTCTTTATCCATTTTTAATCGTAATCTATGTAAATCCGTGAAATCAAGAAGAAAAGTGCATTTTTTGTGCAAAATCTTGCTCTTAAAGTATTATGTAAAATTATACATTATATTATTATACATTATTATATAATTAATTATATAATACGCCAAACTTTCACTTGTGAAAAATGCATTCATGAGGTAAAGGCGGCTTTGAAGTAAACTGTTGTTTTACTGTGCGTTTCCTTCAATTTCTTCGCAGATATTTGTCAGCAAGGGGTTCATGGAAGTATAGGCCTTAGGGAGAAAATTAACTAAATAAAAATGTATGCGGCAAATATCTCGAATTAGCTGCCATCAAAAAGTGACACAGATTGAAATCAGGACTGTTTCTTTCCCACAATATTTTGGGTCGTCATCAGATTTGGAAGGAATTTTGAAGAATAATCATTGAGACTCAGAGTGTGAAGGCAAGATGAACCATGCAACTATCAGAAGTCGACTAGGAATTTGATAAGCGTTTATATCAATTCAATACAAAGAAAATTACAGTGTTTGGACACAATTGCAATCAGAACTTTCAACGGGTAAATTTCACCATTAAAACTGCCATGCCTAGGCAACTTTTCAATTCGGACTTTGACGCTTTACGAAAAAGTCGTCTTAGACAGCAGGCCTTGGATATAAGCTTAGATATAGCTTCTATCACCTTTTGTGATGCGGGGCGAGGGGAGGGTATAGCAACGATAAAATCAGACCTGACCTAATTTCCTTGCGAGAACACGAAACGTGACAAATGGCTTTCGTTGAAAATTGACAGGCGTCAATAGGTGGTGTGATGTTGTTTATAACAACTTTGTGTTCCGTCAAATGTTTTTTTTTCAAGCTTGGGCAATATTTCATGTTGACTGAGAGTGATAACACTGTTTGTCAAGTAATCCGCCTCGTGTTGACGCTTGTTATGGGGAGTCTTTGATAAAGAATTTGATTTGGGTCAATAATAATGTAATTTTAAGGTAGAACATGCCTCGGGGACAGATACGCAGATCAAACTTTTACAATTCTTTTCTGATATACCACTTGTGGGGGTTCATTTTAAAGCTCTTGGTGTAAGAAAATCTTTCACAGGTTTAGTTCTTCAAAATACGAAAATTTTTATTTTTCTCCATAGAGTTAACACAGAGATGGCGGCCATTTTGAATTAAGTATCGGTTAATCTTAGGTTATTTGTTTCTCTAGAACCAAAATTTGTGCGGTGACCCCCGATTTTTATTCTTGGTTTTGAAAGGGAATGGTTGAAAGATTCCTTAAGGAAAGTTTGAGCAAAAGTTTAAGTGTTTCACTTTCAAGGCGCATATTACCTTAATAGATGAGTGAAAAGCTCATTCACGTGATCGCGATACCAGATCCCGAATCTCAGCGCGGCCTACTTTGACTTGCAGACCTAAGAAAGTGTATTTCGAACATGCCTGAAGCATGTGCACTTTTGTTGCCCTTTTGTTCATGATTAAAACGTTTTCTTCTTCCGATGGAGGAGTCTTATAACAAATAAATAGTTCCGACCACGAACACTATCACTGACAACTCAGCACTGAGAGCGGAGACGCTAAATCACTTGTAAATAGTGTCTATTGAACGATAGTTTCGGCCATGGATACTTTCCTTGCAATATCTCTCGTTTGTTATAGTAAGAGATTTTGTTATTTGCGGGGTAGTCCTCCACTCACATGTATTATATACACTTAAAGTTGACGCAAGAGAACAAAAGAGCATCGCGATCTTGTTGTTGACAAAAAGTCGCGGCCATCATGCATTGGTCGGCAAAGTGAGTTCAAGTTATATTTCTGAAAGTCGTCTTCATGTAAGGGATGGACCATTAGACCTTGGAGGGGGGGGGTGGCACAATGAAATTGTGAAAATTTTTTTTTACTATTGTAAATTTCTGAAATTTTTTTTTTCCAATTGAGATTAGCTGTGCAATTTTTTTTTTCAGAGTAAATTTTCAGATTTATAATTTTTTTTAGTTCGTCGCTGTCTGAAGATAAAGAGGGCAAAGATGTGGTGCCAAGCGGCCACGGTCACGGGGGGGGGGGAGGTCAGGAGAGGGGTGTCCCCCTGCTGCTGTTGGAGCTTTTGAAAAATAGAGATTAAAATGGTGTTATTTGGTGGCACTTGGGGAGTATTTTTGCGGGGGAGGTCAGGAGGGGGTGTCCCCCTCCTGCCGTTGGAGCTTTTGAAAAATAGAGATTAAAATGGTGTTATTTGGTGGCACCTGGGGAGTATTTTTGCAGGGGGAGGTCAGGAGGGGGTGTCCCCCTCCTGCCGTTGGAGCTTTTGAAAAATAGAGATAAAAATTGTGTTATTTGGTGGCACTTGGGGAGTATTTTTGCGGGGGGAGGTCAGGAGAGGGTGTCCCCCTCCTGCCGTTAGAGCTTTTGAAAAATAGAGATTAAAATGGTGTTATTTGGTGGCACTTGGGGAGTATTTTTGCGGGGGGTGGGTTGGGTTGGGGGGGTTGGGTGGGATGGTCAGGAGGGATGTCCCCTCTGCTGTTGGAGCTTTTGAAAAATAGAGATTAAAATGGTGTATTTGGTGGCACTTGGGAGTATTTTTGCGGGGGGAGGTCAGGAGGGGGTGTCCCCCTCCTGCTGTTGGAGCTTTGAAAAATAGAGATAAAAATGGTGTTATTTGGTGGCACTTTGGGAGCATTTTTTTCGGATTACACATCTTCCTCTGAAACTGGTCTTCTTGCTCCTCAGTAGCTTCCTATAGTTTTGAAAATTGACTATTTGGTTTCCTGGCTTCCCTTTCTACTGTGTGGTGAAATGCCTACATTCACCCCACCAACATCATGCATATCTCATGATTTACAATTGATTTTGACAAGCTGAGAAGCTAAAATAAGCTAAATAATATAGTTAAATTTGCATATTTGTGTTTTTAGAGCAATTGTTGCCCTTTTTTGATCAAAACATCTATTTCTCTGTAGCAGCATGTCCAAATTGATTGGATGTGTATAGATGTGTTGAAATTTCAATATTTGTCTTTTTAGGGCAATTTATGCTATTCATGGTCAAAAAATCTGTATTCTCTGAAAGGGCTTGTCCAATTTCTTTGAAATTTGCTACACAAAAACGATTATTCATGCAGATTTATTCAGTATTTGCTATCGAGAAACTTTCAAAGTTCAACCCTTTTGTGTATTTTTGTGTTGGGATTTGTTGGATAGATGGCATTCTACGTAGTGTATTGTTGAATGTTAAAACATGTGTTGCTGTTGTTTTTGAGGCTGTTTTTTGAGAAAAAAAAGAATTGAAAATGCCTTTTTAAAAGCAAAATAATACACAATGACTTGATATGTTGTTTTATCATTATTGACGTGTTTCTACTTGTTCACCCATTCTTGCATTCATCATTGCAATAAAATGCTGTGAAAAAAATGAAACTGATGTGGCCTGCATCTGTTTACCTTGATCTTAAAAGGCAAATACAACTTTCTGTCTTGACAACCATACCATAGTTTCAATGTTTACCTAGTGTACCTGCTTGGTTTGAACGCAGGAAACAAGTAGAAAACAGGCTCTATAATTTCATAATTTTCAAGTGATCAGAATACAAAAGTCCTGAAAAGATAAGATAATACAACTTCCAGTATAAGGGATACAGTCACTCTAAATGTATAAATTAAAATTAAAAATGTGCCAGGAGGATGTACTAAAAAATACAGAAAGTTGCTTTCTGTCGGTAAAATCTAAAAAAAATTCAAAATTTTAAAGACTTTTGCAGATTTTTTTTTTTATGCCTTGTCTTCTTATTTATTTTTTTTTATTTTGCAAACTAGTTTGAAAATTTTTTTTTCCTAACTTCTGCTCTGAAAATTTTTTTTTTCTGTTTTTGACCACCCCCCCCCTCCCAAGATCTAATGGTCCGTCCCGTAATTCATTCAGCGATTTTAGACAAACGACGACGATGTCATTGGCGTCAGCTCATTTACACACAATAACTAGCCCACCCTAACAGTGTGATAAACGGCTGCCATTCTTACAAGACCTATAGTTCAAGGCCTAGGGGGTCGTACTTCTCGTACCGTGCACTGTAAATAACCTTTTTGAAATTTCCAATTTCGCCACGGGGCACCGCGAGGTCAATTTTAGTGCGATTTCGCGACTTTATCGAGCATCACCCCTACGTCAGGATGTTGACTCATTTGCACACAATGCAACAACGATACTCCGATGGTGGTGTTATCAACCCTGTCTCCCATGGTTCAAGGCCCAGTACAGGGGACGTAAACACAGTTTATTTGTACATTGATTGTTGTAAACATTCGCCTTAAAGTGACCTGTGAGTAGTATTGCTAAGATGCACATTTTTCTTTTATATATATATATATATATATATATATATATATATATATATATATATATATATATATATATATATATATATATACAGACAGACAGACAGACAGACAGACAGACAGATAGGTAGATAGATAGATAGATAGATAGATAGATAGATAGATACATACATACATACATACATACATACATACATACATACATACATACATACATACATACAGACATACATACATACATACATACATACATACATACATACATACATACATACATACATACATACATACATACATACATACATACAAACATACATAGATACACATATACATAGATACATATACACACACAAACACACATACAGACGGTCATTCAAACGAGGGAATCTTTGTAATTTGATGTGTCGTGAGGTGAGTTATTAATTACCGTTTCCTTGTGTGTAGCGAAGGAGCAAAAAAGTGAAATGAATGTATTTTTTCAAAGTTTAGTTTTGCATGCTTATTGTTTCAAAACTATATTTCAACCATAAAATCAGCCGCTGAGAAAACCGGCAGTACATATGATATCTGATTGTCGAAAATGTCACGGTATCATGTTCGAATTTCGTTAAAACTGGATGGTGTGAAGGCGTGATGATGTCACTCAGGTGTTTCTGTCTGAAGAAGTTTTGTACATGTAATCAGCCATAGACCTGTACTGTTGTTGCTGTTGTTGTTGATGGTAACGTGGACACTTGACGTTCGTATTTGTTGCTGTTTTTATCTGTTATCACTTGATCAGCAGTGTGCGGTTAACCGCTGACATCGGAGAGGCTCGTACACGTACGCCCTTCTTCCGTTGTAGCTTGATTATCATGGAACAAACATGGAACAAACAGTTAGGCATCAATTTAGAGCTTTAGTTTTTTCGTAAGATAACCATAAACCACAAGAGAAAACTTACTCTCTCTCTCTCTCTCTCTCTCTCTCTCTCTCTCTCTCTGATTTAATTTGTCACTATAATGCGTTTTGCCCGCGATCTCTTGGGTTCGAGTATGCAATCGCTATTAAAGTCCGGAAGTCTTACTCATCACGTCTAACGATGACCTCACGCGTGAGATGACCTATAGTAACGTACATATATTATAGCTTATCCAAGATTCCTCGGACGTTGCGTAATATATCAAACTGTAGTAAAATAATATACCAAGTCAGAGATATCCATCGTTCAGGGTTCTGACGTTTGTTCGTCGTGTGCCATTCTCAGAGGCGGGAAGATGGTAACCATTCGCAGAAGTGTAGAATTGCATCAATTGAAAGTTACAGGCGGAGCATATACATCTCTGGCATATGACGTCAATCACATTGAATGATTACCAAGAAGCCTTCGCTAAACTCGTTGCATTGCGTAATCACACAAGCTTTGATTCGATTTTGAATCTCTCCGTGTCCTTGTCTCAGCTCATCATGCGGAACAGTTTCAACACATGTTGCAAAACGTTTCCTGGGGGGTATGTTTGGTACATTTTTCACAATTTACACTTTTTCGGACTACAATGATAGATCAGGTTTAACAACCGCACGGATTTCGTTGTTTTATAGGAATCAATCAGAGACCATTGTACTACCTCCATACAGACTGAGAGACGTTCAACCGATACAACGGAATGTTTGTATTTGTTTGTGTACATTACAGAATTCCACTCGGCGTACAACCGGTAGCGCTGAAAAAGAAGGCCAAAGGAAGTGCATTCTTGTCTCTTACGCAAACACTTCCTCTTCGATAGGAAGTCTGTTCAGTTCCATGATGGTAAAGAAAATCGCACTCTCTACCGCTTTGTAAAAGACCGGGTTCATTGTTTGTCGCGGGGAATCTGACCCCATGCCAGGGACGCGTTATTTACATGCGTACGTCGACGACGGGGATATTGACACCTGTTGATTCGGCGGCGGTGCGCTCGCGTCTCATTTTTCATCTCCCGCGAAAAGTTGTTGCTGCCGTATTATACGATAATGCGAACCATTTTTGAAATCATTGCACGTGTGAGTATCAGCAAATGAAATCAGGATAAATACCAACAAAAACTATTTAGTAAAGAATTTATACTATTAAATATCCCTCCTTAACCACTTTCCTTTTGAGAAAACTGCGTTTTGTGGTCTCATAGAATCGTGCGAAACTTTCTCTGGGGTTGCCGCAGAGTTATTCAACCTGCATGGCATATTTAGTCGTTGTATTTAGACAGGGGTCCTCCCTTAGGTAATCACCACTCATAACATCTCACACCTACGTCAAATTTTTGTTCGCCAATATTTGTTCAGTAGCACATAGTGGGGATGTTTGTTGACCGTCGGACCTGACATGATCAATGTCACCGGGAATAAGAACAGATACGCGACGAGTTATGTCCCCTGCCCATAAAGTTCATTCGGACGACACAGGTGTGTCGGGAACCTGGATGATGTTTCCCACCGTGCGTTTCATTCAAACTTGTGGTTTGATCGCGAAAATTGCAAAACCCTTTCATTGATGCTATTCGGATACAAGGGAGGTTTCAAACGGCATGCTAGAACCTAGAGCATGTTTTTTTAAATGTTCCAATACTATCTGCTTTATGTTTTGTCAATGATTCAGTTATTTTCCCAATTCTGGTTAGAATTGCAATAACCAATCATTCTGTTGTTATCGTTATTGACGTCACCATGACCACCACTACCACCACTGCCTTCTTCATCATCATTACCATTTCCATGCAAACGAAATCAAGTGATGTTTAGCCGTATTTCTGTTTAAATGCAAACACCGAGGATCAAAAGCTAAATTGAAATGCCCTAAAATATCAAGTGTATCAAATTCCTGTCAGTTTAAATATCAAGTAGGCACCAAAAAATCCAAAAGATGGCTTACCAAAGTGGATCCACATAATCGGGGATGTTCTGGTTCGTTGAGGTATGCGTTGCGTCCCACTCTTCAAACCCATCGTTGTTCGCGTGCGCCACAGCCGCGCAGGCGACGAGAACCAGAAGCAGTGGCTTCATCACGTCGTCTGGTCGATACCAATTTCTATCTGGTGTTCCCGCGTTCGGTCGCTAGCGCTTCAAAAGTAAATTTCACAGTATGGTTTTTTAGGCCTTTGTGTTCCACTGTTCGGGCCACCACTAATAATACTTCTCACGAGAGACTGCTGAAGCCCGGACGGATGCCGAGCTGATATACCCCCGCGAATGGACAATACCAATATGCAAATCAAGGGGAAAAGTTTGATGCGTGTTACCACATCCAGGACGCAAGGGATATAGTGTCGGTGTGACCCTTTTAATGATGCTAACGTAGTCAACTTGTTATCTCGGTATTCCGCCACTCTCAAGTGACGAAGGGGGTGTTGCAGGGCCATAAAAAGTTGTTATTTGTCTTCTTGAGATTGTTGATCTGCTATCTGATTTGCCAAAGTGTACACTACCGGTGTGTTTGCGATACCCGATTGCACCTCCCGAACTTTCAACACAGATTGTGTTTTTTTTCTCTGCCACTTTTATCGGTTCCGAGCAAGTTTATCTTGAGAAGGAGAAAAGTAAACAGAAGAAGTGTGCCACATGCATGCGTGGGGTACCCTCAAAGATAAAAAAACCGAAACGGTATTGTTAAGAAATGACCTTCCCGAAACTTAAGGACGCTGAACATGCCGATATACCGTGAACAACGCGTCGATGATGCATACACGAGCTAGAAACACAGCGAAATGTAGACCATAAATGAATAAAATTATACGATAAGTGCACACTTAAAAGTATAATTGTGACACAGGGACGTGTCTCTTTGCAATCATAATGACGTCAAACAGAAGCAGTTGAAAGTCATGCCAATATTTGCAGCAGCAGCAACAACAACGACAAAATGCGAGAAATCTTTTTCAAAACTACACTTTCACTTTACAAAGATTCCTGGGTCATCGAACTCAGGGATAGACCATTAGATGTCGGAGGGGTAGTCAAAATGGGAAGCTGCGGTCAGCGAGAATTGTATGAATAATTTCAGCCCCTTGTCAAAACATCGCATAACGGAAACTGGAAAATGAAAATCTCGAATAATGGTGTGGATGTTCTACCTGTAACTATGTATTAAATCTTTAAAAAAATGTTGCTTGCCTACAATTCCAACTGCGACCTCTCAGGGTCTAACGGTGCATCCATCGCGCAAAGAGAATAGAATTTCGTCAGTTTGTCATCTTCTGTTGAATATGATGCCATAATAATTTTCGCCATGTTGTTTGCCTTAGGCGTCGGTCACATTAAATTCGCACGCTCAAAATCATGCACACAGTCCATTTTAGCACAGACTTATTCTACCTTCAACTTAAAACTAATAGTGATTTTGTAGCTCATTCTTACTATTTTTCATAGTTTTTGGTAGCCGGTAACAGACACTTCGTGTTCGTGTCGGCTACATAGACGATCTGCCTCAAAATGCACCATGTATAAACTCTGCCCTTCATATACAAAAGAGTGGGAAACACTGAAATGAGTAGTCACATCCGTTCGAAATAGAGGGGGATCTGAATCACGGCAACAACTTGAAGTTCAACCCGGATTTCATCACTTTATTAACGTGGCCACAGTTTGAAGGACATCCGATGGAATTGAGTAAGTCTGAGATAAACCAAAACATGACAATGCACATCTTTAGAACTTAAGAATTCCATTGCACCGACAGCTTGTGCAAGCTGTTGCAAAAGCGCCGCAGACAGAGTTTGGCCGGGGCGCCCATATATAAGTATTTGTTCAAGGGTCGGAAATTAGATAACGCGGTTGGTGATAGCATAGACCCTAAAGAGGTCTATGGTGATAAGCTATTAGATGTGTGTGAAGAATGAAGATATTTGTCAGAGTATTGTGTAGACAAGTTTTAGTAAATAATATCTGAAAAAGTCTGAAAAACTTTGCAAAATAAATTATAGGGCCAACCTTCAAGGAGATAGGATAATTCTAGTTTTGCTCTATAACGATACAACTGCTTTTTGGGTCGAAGAGAACGAATGGTTCGGGACTATGTTTCAGGACAATATGAGATTTCAGAGATTCAGTCAGCACAAAGTGACGGGGTCGGGAGTGCAGGGAGGGGGTGGGGGACACTAATTCTTCGACTGCGGCAATAACTGATCCGCTATGGCTCTGATCAGCCACAAAGTTTATTATTATAGTTCGTAAAATAGTGACAATACTGCAACCACCTTTCAGACTTTTCTTCGTCACCGAGTCTTATAATTCTCTCTCTCTCTCTCTCTCTCTCTCTCTCTCTCTCTCTCTCTCTCTCTCTCTCTCTCTCTCTCTCTCTCTCTCTCTCTCTCTCTCTCTCTCTCTCATATGAAGACGAAACATTTACAGACTAGTCATTACCATTGGATCTTGAAAGTAGAGAAACAATTACACAAAAACCTATTTTGAGTAAAACTGGCAAAATTCGTCTTCAAAGTCAAATGAAAATATGTAGTAACTGTTTCTGCTGTCATGACTGATTTTATAAACCATACACATCGTCTACACAAAGTCTTATAGGTCCCTCGTTGATGAGGTGGAGAGATACAGAACGCCACAGGCTTAGTCATCGGAGATGGTTGCAAACCACTGCGGAACAAAGGTAAGACGTAACCCGATGCACAGAATGGAGTATAAGCGGCAAAATGTCTTGGACGGGGGGGGGGGGGGGGGGGGGGCACATTTTTTGGACGTGAGGTGGACTTCGTCACGTCAAGTATATTGTCATATGAAGGTCACGGCCTTTGGCGAATCATCACAACCTAACCGTTAAGACAGTTTTGACATCGCGCCTATAGCGACTCATAACGTGAGATTTTCCTTTGCCATCTTGCAGTTTGATTAGTTGAAAGTCAATATTAAAAAAAGTCACGACCAACAACGATATAAATTATACGTTTCACCCGAACGTCGTACAAAAGAATATGGGGGCCCAAAAATAATATTATCCTCAAAAGCGTGATTGCGACAGATCACAGCATGCCCACGGCATGTAAGACGTGTCATGATTCCTGTAGGGGCAGATGACCAATCGATTACAAAATACTACAAGCAGATATGTTTTATAGGCCTATTATTCTTATTAGTTAAAATTTTGAGGGGAAAGTGATAGTAATGAGCCACTGTCCTCTCTCTAAAATTTGAAAGAAAAATTCCCTCCCGTCGACAAGGTACCCCGGGCCCCTCTTCGCACTCCTTACTAGGAAAACTGCCCGTAGCATGGACCTCTCCCCATTACGATGGCCTGCCATCTCTGCCATCTCCCTACGCCCTGCCGCCTGCTCTCTAGCAAAAATAGACGCTTTCCCAGGTTTGTTCGCCGGGCAAAGGCCACCAAGAAACCGCTGTTGCGAACACCCTTCTACACGAGCTACCTTGTTGACTGGCCCTGCCTCTTAACTGTTCTGCCCCATGAGAGAAATCCTTGTTTCCTTTCCAGGCGTTGCTATTCAGAAAACATGGTGAATAGACCATTGTAAACGCAATGAGAAATTGTAATTTGCATTGCTTAGTAACATATCTGTGGCGTAGAAAGCGTTTGAACTGCTAAGATGTTGTAATTATTCACTCAAAAGACAGTTAAGTGAAGGCCCGCCCATTTCGCAATGAAGCGATAGGACGGTGGCTTTGATTTCGATGTTGAGTTCAAAGCCAAAAAAATCGCTAATAGGGTACTGATCACAAACTTAACATTCACTGAGAAGAATGAGTGTAATGGCGGGAACCACATACTTTCATGTTCTGACATTGGGCACATCGATAACCTCGTCGACTATTTATGCGAACGAGAAAAACAAATTTCAAGAGCATATACCCAAACCAATTACCTACGCCAGATATTATCGCTTTCAGCCATGTTCGAGGATAAACCTCAGCATGACGTCTTAGGACAAGGATGATAATTGAACAGATATGAATAGGATGTGATCTGTTCTGTCTATCGTACATTTTACGCTTTCATACAATGTATTGTATTGCTGTCCCTGGCCCTTGATTCTACGACAAGCAAACAGGGATATTTTTCCCATCTACGGAAAGTTGTACCTAGCCACCTACATATCTTTGTTGTGTACCTTGCAATTAGACCTAAATAAATGAATCTATATCTAACGGAATACTGTAACAGTATTCGGACTAAACCGTACAAGTACAACACAAAAAAAGGAGTTTCCTCATGTTCGATTTAGACAATAGAAACATGTGATGACGTATCTCCATTGTGTGGTCTATCTTGCAGCAAATCACCAAGTGACTTCAGTTTGATGAATGACCAAGTTTTCTCTTTATATTGCGTGACCCGATATTGACGAGAAAGTTGACAATTTTTAACCCCTGCACCTTGAGCATGCCGTGCAACCCGACCTCTATTTTTTTAAATAAAGGCTACTGAATATGCACAATAATACAGATAACATTAGACGATACCAGGTGCATACATACATACATACATACATACATACATACATACATACATACATACAAGGTGCACGGTGAACAGGTTTTGACAGATTGCGATAAAGCACATTTTGATAAAGAAACCCAACGGCAGACACACCATGGTAATGCGTGGCAGACAAGTACAGGTGGCAATGGACGCCACTTTCAGGAAGACAATTAAAAAGGTGGACATGGAACACTGGCATTAGCATTTTGGGGATAGAGTACTCGTCAAGGGTATTTCCTAGTAGTCAATTATGTTGATTTGCATGGAGGAGTGATGCAAGGAAACGTCATTGTAACATCATTTTCTTTCAACTTTGACAAAAGCTAGCATCCCTCAGTCTTCATCAGCCCTTGTGTCACTGTGACTGGTACGATGACGTAGCCGGTCCACTGACCGCAGGAGGGCGTTGTAAACTGCTGGTATTTCCATCTCGTGATACAGCAGCTGATGAAGGCTGAGTTATTCAGTCGAAATATTCTACCGTAAGCATTTCGCTCTGAGTTACAGGAATTACGAAAAAAGAATATGATTCCAGATCAAGGAAACAATCTATTTGGTTGTATTCTTTTTTGCTTTTTTCGTTTGTTTTACTTACTTACAGTGATGTTGACATTACGCTTCATGTTGATGGAAGACATATCTAATATCAAAGTAACTTTTTTGTAAATAAATTTTACTTTCTTTAAAAAAGAGAGAGAGAGAGAGAGAGAGAGAGAGAGAGAGAGAGAGAGAGAGAGAGAGAGAGAGAGAGAGAGAGAGAGAGCTCAATTCAGGTTTTGGTAGGCTGCAGGCTGCCTGCCAGAAATAAACAGTACAGGTGAACTTAAACTGGGTCAGGTTAAATTCGTTTTGAATAATACCGTTGAGTTTATACTCACCTGATCGGACACTGACAAAGGCACACACATGTTGACAAGGTGCTGTGATCCCGTTTGACAGAAAGGGAAAAACACATAGCCACATTTTCCATTCGTGACGAAACTTTATTTATAAAAGAACACATAAAAACAAGAAATCTTACCACATAAAAACAAGAAATCTTACGTCTCTTTGAGCTACTTCGTCGAAAAATGTTCGTGTCCTCATAATTCGCATTTAAAAATGAGACTATTGTTTCACATAATGCGGTTCCAGTTAGTTTCATCCAGTGTCATGTAGCCTCTAATATATCAGGGCCGTAACCCGAGGGCGGCGGGCAGCTTCCCCTTATCAAGGTTTTGCCCCTTGGAATTTAGTCAGGCTACGACACCGTGTCTGTGTGTTTTGAGGAAATAATTAAAGTGCAAAAGCAAACCTTAGAAAGATAAACTATATCAATACAAAGTAATCATATATGTCACTTATGTTCAACGCATTTTGCTATCTTCATACAGACTAGTTTTTCTTTTCCTTCCTTTCTCGTTTACATGGTTGGGACGTAAAATTATACTGTGGTCTTCGGTAGTCTTGAAGTTCGATTTATAATCTCTGTTTTGGTGATGACATTTTGTGACCAACTCAAACCGTTTATTTAATTGTGAGGATTCATTGATTGAACATCGTTTCGAATCGAAATGTAAAAAGTACTGCTGTTCCGAGTGACAAATATGTATCAAGACAATGTCATGAGTAACCCGACATGCATGACATGTAGACTCATTAACCCTACCGAGAGCGAGATAGGCAAAATAAGTAAACGACGTACTTGACGTAATCAATGATGATGTTAGATGGCGTGCAGGTGTAAATCAACGGAGAAATCCATTATCTGAACCAATTCAGGACAAGTCAATAGGTACATTTGATAAATATTTGACATTGTCAACTTCAATCCATCTATCTCGGAGGAACTCTCACTTCGATTTCTAATGAAGCCGTTGACATAATAATGTCGTGGAAAGCTCTTCTCTTGGGCTATTGGCACAGACCAATTAATTTCGGAAAAAAATAGTGCAGACCTTGAAGTTCTGATACCTGCATGGATACTTGTTTGGTTTGAACTTTGATTTAAAGTATTTTTATAAAGATATTTTCTGCTTGAATCAAAATGCAAACTGCTGTAAATAATGGCGGAAGCATTCTGTGGTAATATGGGGAGTTCTTAGGCCCATAGAAATCATACCAATCAGCCTGAATTTTGTCAAAAACGCCACTGAGGGCGCTATTTTCATCGCCATCTCAAAATTTCCGTGGCCATCCATCAGTAGTCAAGCTGGCATTGACCTAACACCTGTCAAGAGGATTTGTGCCGCTGAATGTTTTAAAATTGGAAAATTTAGCTCAACGCTACTGTGGTGGCCTATGGGAAATTAATTAGTGGTCTTGTGCCAGTATGGCACCCTGAATGGAAAGAGAGAGCAAGGATTTATTCGATGTTGCGATGGGCTGTGCCGAAATATGTGCACTGTAGGTGCCACAAAACTGTGCCACTGGGTCTGCATATCCTGTGCACGCTTGTCGAGGAATGTGATAAAGATCAAATCGGCTTATACCGGGGTGACGGGCTTGGTGTACTCTAAGAAATCACGAAAGTGCTTCATAACTTTGGCATGAAAATTACAATTTAGACAAACCATAGACCCTAGAGAAAAACAGGACAGGCAACTTCGGCTCTTTCTTTGTATAAGAATTCTTTGTACAAGAATACTTCGTATGTGTATTTAATCTCATGAAAGATCAAACTGACGTTGTGCATATATACAGTTTGCTTTGGGTGTTAACATTCCGAGTAATGATAAAGAGATTTTTGATGTCTTTTTTGATAGTGATTGTTCTGATAACGATGAAGATAACGGTTCGGATTCTAGCCGAAGCCAACAGGAAGACACAAGACGATGAAAACAGAGTACATTTAGCCATAGAGGCTAGATAAAACTGTTGCTAGGTATAGACACCTACAGTTTACGTTGCATACCAGAAAACTCTCCGATAAGCACAACCCTTTACAGGTCAGACAAGTCTACACTTCCCCAGTCCTGAGAAACGAAGATTTGACCTTTATTTTGTCTGTCATGCAAAACTTGACAAAAAACAGGGTGAGAAAAATGACTACTCAATCGGAGCTCATGTGCACGATTGCTAACGTTTTGGTACTTATGTAGCCTAACGAAACACCGTAACTCGGAAATGCTACAAATGTATGCACTCCCATAATACTAGAAAAAAAATTAACACTGTCTTTCGCCGTGAGGCGAAACCGGTACCTTGCAATAAATCAGAACACAACGACGGTTGGTGGGGTCAGAAGCAGTAAGATAGACAAGCATCTACACAAATCTACACGCTGTCCACGTAAATTTGGGCGTCTAGGATCCATTGACAAACAAAATAATAAGCGGCATAGTTGACACTTAATCTTAATGATGAGAAATTCTCTCCTTATCATAAACCGAAAATAAGTCCCCTACCGACCTTCCCTGTTTCCCGAGGGCATGTTAAAGGAAACACACAACATTTTCTATGTCTAATTAGGCTGCACCTTGGTGACAGATATTCAAACTTTTACAGTACACTTTGGTTTACCACTTGTGGGGGCGCTTCAATATTTCGAACTGCTGCAAGAAAACGGTATATGACAACATTCTGTAAAACGCTCAATTGGAAGGTTAGCTGTTGCCGTTAGAAGTAAAATTTCCGTCACTGATCTGACTTCAGAGGGACTTCTGCCACGCGGGAAAGAGCAACATTGTACATCGTTTCAAGGGCAATTTGATTGGTCCGTCAGCATCCAATCGTTCGGGCCCGTAAGAGCTGTGCGGGTCCGAAATGTGGTAAAGTTTCTGTACAATGGGATATTAAGTCTTATTGGATGGTAAGTGCGGTTCTGTACGAATTCAGACAAGCATTCTAATACAACGCTATCAAAGTCTGCATGAAACTTGTTGGCAAAAAGTTGGGGGCGTGCCACAAGGTACGGCAAATCTCGCCAGCTGTACACACAAATCTGTCGGACAATTTTTCCTTTGCATTTACTACCATTCCAAAGTTTAGCCCTCGACAGACCGTACACGGAACCTTTCCAATTTCTTCCCACTACACCAGGAACGTCGGGAAGACGACTCAGCGTCTGGTAGAAATACTCATCGGGGCATAGGGTTACGTTTAACCAGGTGAACCACGACTGCGCCTTCTTTGAGGTGGCTATGTATGTGGCGAACTCTCTACTCAGCGCAGCATGCAGTTCCCCTTTGAAAATTGGCCCCTCGAAAGGTTTGGGAATGGTGTATAGTTTTGTTGAATTCACCATCCTTGTCTTGCCGATGTAATACCTGAACTTCTGTCTCTCCGGGTTTGTCCTGTTCAGAACACTCATCACATCGCTCAGTCCGCGATATTCTCTCAGAATTCGGACAATTTCGAGGTTTGTTTTCAACGGAAACTCCTGACCGCTTAAGTTCAGGTAATACTTCCATTTGGAGGGACGTTTCAGCAGATCTGAGAGGCAGTACAGCTCGGCTTTAACGACCTGGATGGAACACCATGTCACCCTTGCCAGCCTGGAAGCGATGAAAACGTTATCGAAACACTTCGCGATTGCCTGCATGGACCTGTGAATGTTGCGATAATTTGTACCGGTTACCGTAAATCTTCATTCTAGTAATTCACCAAATTTCAACATTTCGCCACTTGGGCTTGAATTCCCACGATTTACCGGAGGTGTAATTCTTCAAAATTGGCGGCAAATTACATTTTCAAGTCTCTTCTGTTTAAATTCAATGGCAGCGCCATTCCAGGCACCCGCGTGTCTCGTGAATTCCTATGATTATGCATGGAATGTCTCACGCAAGGTTGGACAATAGAAAGACAATGTAGTCGAACTTTTATCAGAACTGTAGCTGTTAAGTATCACTTTTCATATTTTCACAGCTTGGATTTAAAACAATGGCGTTGTGACATGTCTCATGCATACTACGTATTAATCATTGTGAAACTAGCGTTGGCAAGTTTTCTTGTCGACAAAGTATTGTAAATTTGGGAGTCGGACTTTGGGGGCCTTGGAGTGAGCATATCTCCAGGCTCTCGGAGCTAAGAGTTGCCCCAGGCAGCCATCAGGCTGACCTGGGGAAATAAAGTTTCGAGCGCAACGTTAATTCCTGTGTCGCCTGATCTATATATATTTACTACATCTACTCGTACTGTGGTCTGAAGTTCCCTTTAATCCTGTCAGAACAGCAAGAACATTTTCTTTACGATTTGATGGACCTGTGAATGTTGGGCGATGCCTTGCGGTCCACATGAATACAGTAAACGTTGTGCGGTCGATATATGGTCCGCAGCAATTGCTCCACTTGGTGAACAGATTTGTACATGTAAATTCCGTAGGCGAGGGGGAAATCTCGCTCCTCTTGAGACACACTATATTGAAAGTACCCCCCCCTCTCTGATGTAAATTTTGTGCAGTTATTCGCCAACCCTTTGTAATCCTTATCCTTAATGATGCGCGACTTCAAATATTTATTCCTCAATCTCACAGCGCTTTTGTTTATTTCCGCGCTGTCCACGAAAAGTTCAGCGCAACTGAAGGATTTTGGCCCTTTCATTGAATCGTAATGGCGAAACCGCTGCTCGTTGTTTAAGTCATCGAAACGCCCAGAGCCTTTGGATCCCGCATCCGGGTGTTCTTTGCAATGAGTTAAATTCTCATGTGGGATTTGGATCGTTCGGATGACGTCCGTTGTCTCCTCTGCTTTGCCAAGTACACCACGTTGAATGTTGAAAGATGCGGAGGGCCTGTGGAAAGGCCAGTATTGGAAGAAAAATATTAAGAACACCAGAACATAAAACGCAGTCGCATAGAAAAGTCTCCGTTCAGGACACTGAAAGAGCAGTTTCGTGGCTGTTGCTTTAGCCATTCTTCGCTGTAGTGGACCGACTCGGACAAAGAACAAGCTACACGCCCAGTTCCAATAAGCTGGAAAAAAGATTCCTACATATACCGGTAGTTGTCCTGCAAGAAATAAACATATATAGACGTATCAATATTCCAATGAGATCTATTCGAGGAAATCCAAAACAGGGAATACAAAAATCTATGAGTCATACTGTCCTCAAGTCATTCAGTTTTGGTGAAGACATGTGAAAGGAGTCTAAATATATCGTATTACTTTTTTTTTGAAACAGGATTAATGCATATTCGAAATGAAACAGTCTAAACGTCGTTGTGAACTCTGCACGTACCATGCATCATTCGTAAGTTAGATAACATCAAACTTGCCATAACTTTAGGATGTACGCATCGTTATCTTTTTTCTGTTTGTAAGACATATTTTCTTCTTCTACTCCAGAAAATCATATCAAAAATGAGGGTGAAGTCGAACATTACTGTTAAAGGGCCACTAGCAGTAACTTTTGATGATTCATTTTTCAACAGTTTTGTTTTGTATGTTTCTCGTTCCACTCGCCAAAACATGTAGACTCGCTCTAAATCAGTGGGCTTCATTATGTCATAATAAAATAAATCTCAGCGATATTATCCTCGAGTTAGTGCAGCTCGAGTAGAGTGAACCCAGACCCGACCAAAACGATCATCCGAAAAGTAGCAAAAGATAAAAAAAGTATAATCAATACGAATAAGAGACTTGAAATAACCGAATTTGTTAAGGGTTTAAGCCAAGGGACTTGCAGGCTAGTTAACGCCTACTACACACTGTATTTGGCTTGCAAACAGTGTCTAAACGCACTGCCATTGTTTGCATCTGAATTCTAGTCCAGACCAGAGTTAACTTGTCAACGATAACAACACAGTTAACACAGGTACAGCGTATTTTATAAATTATTTAGGGAGTAGAACAAAAAACTGCAGTTGACATTTAAGGTAGTCTGCGCCTCGAAAGAAAAAGACTTAAACTTTCGTTCAAATTTTCCTCTAGGAATCTTTCGACCACATCAATAATAAAAATATGGGGGGGGGGGGGGGGGGGGGGTGTTATCGTGCAAATTTTGATACTACAGAAACAAATTACTCAAAATTTTGCGATATTTGAAATTCAAAATGGTCGTCATCCCTGTGTTAACTATATGGAGAACAATGAAATTTTACATTTTCAAACTAAGACGCTGAAAGTTTTCCTTACTCAAAGAGCTTCAAAATAATCCCCCCACAAGAGGTAGTTCAGAAAAGAATTGAAAAAGTTTGAGAGTCCGAATATCTGTCCCCGAGGCGCATTCTACCTTAAGACATACATCATCTTAGTCACAACCACAGCCCCTTTAACAAGTGATTTTTTGTCTGTATTGGAATTCATTTGATGTCAACAATAACAGTACCCTCTGTACACAATGCGTCACGTAATTGGCGAAGATGGCAGCATTTCGACACAAGGGAAGAAAAAGGAAACCTACTTATTTTATATAAAAAATTGTAAAGTGTAGAAAATATGATCAAAAGCTCGAGCTACTGTCCCTTTACCACGTTGCAAGATGATATATCTATACGGAAGATGTAGCGGAAGTTCCTCACGTTATCTAGTGTGGCAACTCACCTGGTGCAGCGCGGTCAGTCCCAACCCAACCCCACCCCCTACCGACATGATCTCCATATCATTTAAGATAATTTTACACATTGTCGTTTCAACTTGCACTGTGATTAATCGAAGCAATGTTGCAATATATAGTTTTTTGTTGTTTTTTTGGTTCAAATATTGTTATCAATATGGCCGTAAATCCGGTGAAACATTACTTGAGAGTTCACGACCAATGTTTAAGAAAATATTTTTCCCGTATCACTCGCCACTATCAGCATAATTTTGTACAAGATATACCCAGATAACATTCTTTTTTAGATTTCAGCTTTGAGGTACGGCTAACTATTTATTCCATTTACCCAATCTGATTAAAATCAGATATAGAGTACGGCGACGTCTATACTTCATGCACTTACGTGGGAGAGGCGACAGCAAGAGAATAAGTATAGACGTTGCCGTACTCTATATCTGATTTAAGGAGATTGACATCTACCCAAAGATTCTGTCCGCTAAGACAATCACTTATAGTCATCTATGCTCGTGACTCATATACTATTCCCACCCAAACTGTTTTATTAACGGGAATCCCGCCTTCCCGAATCAGGGTGATCAGGAGAGATTTCGATCTTTAAGAGGGACTCTTCACTTTACTAGACTTCACCGTGGCGCCAATATTGTACTGACCACACTGACCACAGTCCCTCCATCTCCATCTGCCCTACTGCTGCGTTTTCACTAAAAGTATAGCCGCCGCCTGTTATTATCTTAGTAATAAATTAGTCTTCTGTACAATTGGACGGCCTTTGTCTCCCGACTGCTTTCCCAGACCTGGTCACATTTCACACATACTGTGTCCTCTCTCTTGAAAAGGAAGAGTACAAGCTGAACGACATGTGGAGGGGCGCTGGTAAGAATTTTAATCAACAAATTTCATGTTGCCCGTTTCTGCGTCAACAACCATTGCTAAGGGGAGGATTATTTTAAAGGGTTGGAGGAAATGGGCATGATAGCAATTTTTCCGTAACTGTGACAGCAAATTTTTTCTTCTATCCCCAGGCCGTTTTTTTTTCTCAATGGGATTATAGTTTTTTTTCTCCTTCAACTGCTGACAATTTTCCCCTAAATCCTCCCCCCCGAAATCAAATGGTTCTCCCTAATCACAAAGGTTGGTCGTAATCGTCGAGTGACGTATTCAGGAACCGCTTCATAACGATGTGTCTGATGTATCATTGAGATGTATTAGCTACCTCTATGCATGAAGCAATGTCGACAGTTTCAAAAAGACTTCGCATATCCTTCCCCATGTCTTCAAGCATCCGCCTTCTTATCACATTATATGTAATATTAAAAACCAAACGATGACGTGTCACCAGTAATCAGATCTTACTCTAGTTCAAACCCGCTCAAGCAGATATCAAATCTATAGTATTATGCAATTGCCTAGCCTTCTCGGAAACAAACTGAGCAGAGTGTGTGTGTAAACCTGTCCTATGTTACCTATATAAGCATGCCTACCAACCCACCTGCCAACCCACCTATCTACCCACCTTACTACCTACCCACCTATCTATCTATCTACCTACCTACCCTATTCGGAAAAGGAATGCTACAAAACGCGTATTTTTTAGCCTTTAAATGAAATAAGAAGTGTTAAGATTCAAGACAAATATAATCGTGACATCATACTCTCTGCAGCACGGTACAAAGTTCCCTAGCGTGGCAAATGACCTGGCCTAGGCGAAATTTGCCGACGAAATAATGTACAACCACGGCGAGGGAAAGAGATGATGTCACGGGTAAAATCACAGAAGGTGGTCGTCAGAGTCAAATCAAAAAGTAAATGATTCGATAGGAGACAAAAATAAATGGTTTTGTGGCGGTTCATCTCCGATTAGGGAGGGGCCAATCGTATAAGTAAGCCAACCTTTAAAGTGACATCATCGACCGTTAATAGTCGAATTTAAGGCCCTTTATACAACCCATAATTTCCAGGATGATTTTCTTTCATACGATTACGGAGCTCGAGGTCTATTTATCCTCAAAACACACACGGAAAGTTCACAGATAGTAGAATCTCCATATTTTGTCGGAAGGCAGTTCTTCAACAAACTTGTTGTCGATGGAACATTTAAAGTTGATGATAATGGATTTCCTTGTGCGGCATGGTTCAGCACTACTTTCATTTTGAACTGGATAAGGGGAATTTCATCACAAAACTGTACACTTACAACGCAGTGGATTAGTTTTGTATGAAGCGCTTGATTTAATTATCTTCCCAGCGATGTATCAGTTCAATTATATGGTGTTATGATAAAACATTTATCCTCTGTGTCCTTCAACCAGCATGTGACATGCACCATTTTACGATCAACGTCTTCCATTGTCTTCCGTTGACGTTTGCAAGTTTAGCGAGTTTAAATGAGACTCTTAAAAGTGGTACAGCTTTGTAATTAATTCTATAACGATGCCAAATCTCTTACATACCTTTTCAAAAAGAGGAGAGACACCGGGCTCAGACAAGCTCTCTTCTTTACTGAACGAAGGCAGTTTTATTGATTTAGTCTCAATCTGATTAAAATCAAATGCTGACATAGGGTCGCGCTTTACCATTGGCGCTGACTTTTCTCTGTTCGTAGTCCAGGGCACGCAAGAATATTCTTCAGGGGTCCATGCTTACGCCCTCAAAGAGCGTTTTGGCCAAACTTTCGTTCTTCGGGCTCCATGCAATACGCCCTCAAAGAGCGGTTAATCGCAACTTTCCTTCTGCCACTGTCTCTGCGACATCAAAGAGCGGAAAAGGTAACGAAAGAGAGGCATCATTTCGATCATCACAACGGGTCAGTCAGTTCTATGGGGGCGTCGTGACGTGTGTCCCCCTCCCCCGTGTTTTCAGCAAATTAGATAATCATGTGAAATATGTCACCAACTAAAACAAAATTTGAAAGAGCAAGGGTGAAGAATCCTTTTAATACTAAGCTTCACGCATGTGAAGGCCAGGCCGAGGCCCGATGATGATATATTACATAAACCACATGCGTGTTTAAAAACTGATATAAAAATATGTCCGAAAAGTTTTGCGTATTCAACTGATTAAGGGGAGGCACATTCGATTTCGGGGGGGGGAGGACTTGAGGATTTTCGGGGGAAAAATGTTGCCGGTCAAATGCTGGGAAAAAATTGCTTCTAGAAAGGCTGCAAAAATTGCTGTGATGCACCCTTGGGTGGTGGAGCAGCATTCAGTGGTCTCAGGAGCAAAAACAAAACAGTCGGTGAATGTCAATGTCATATTGTATGCTATCTGATCTGACATTTCATGATGAAGAAAAGAATATTAATATGCCATTCATATCTCAGTAAATATGTATGATTTGTGATATTCATTGGGTGTGTAATTGCTTTAACTCAAAGTCTTCAATCGCAGTTGTTCACGTTGCCTTGGTAGTATACTTTAAACAACGACTGGAAATGTAAAGGATAAGATTTGTAAACTTACTGATAGGATCAAAATAAACAATATATTTAAATATATTTAAATAAATCCTTCGTAAAAAGTTATCAAAGAATAAATTAACAATTAACTGTGTGTGTGATGTGCAAGTGTGAAGACATGGATATTTCCACATAATTAAATGTTAAAAACGGCACGATTTTACAAGATTGTGATAGAATAATTTTGTATTTTGAAAAAATAGAATGCTTCGACTCAACTAGTGAAAAAATTGCTTTGAAGCAGCCTCATGAAAGAAATTGCTGCCAGGGTTGGTATAAAAATTGTCACCATACCCATTTCCTCCATTCCCCCCGAAATCAAATGGGCCACCCCTTATCGCCTTTGTTATCACATGAACATCCCCGTTTTTGTTCGAAAAAACTGTGACATCAGCATCTCCCCACGCATAGAGTATATGGCCGTGCTTCCAATATTTCTTCAACGTTTAGCAAAGTTGGCGCGCAGACCAAGTCTTTGCCTGTTGATATAGGTTAGGATATTACATCGGTCAAAATAGGATGGAATATTAAAGATGAAAATACTTTCATTTATCGACAAAAAGAGAATGAATGAGTCAGTAGGCCCCCCCCCCTGGTCAGCAGTCTGCTCGCTGCCACAGGCACATCCGTAGTTAATAGCCCTTTGCCCTTTCTACTACACTTAAAAAGCATTATTACACCTCACTCATTCAGCGTGCACTGCCATTGGTTAAACATGACTCACGTGACATGTAAAAGTATGCACATATTGACTGGCTATAAGGGCAACAGCATACGTCTTTAACCCCTCGGGCCTGTGAGTCACCCCAAAAACAGACTGTTTCCCTCGGCCTACGGCCTCGGGGAAACAGTCTGTTTTTGGGGATGACTCACAGTTCCTCGGGGTACAGACGTATGCTGTTGCTACGGCCTCGGGAAAACAGTCTGTTTTTGGGGATGACTCACAGGCCCGAGGGGTTAAAGACGTATGCTGTTGCCCTCATAGCCAGTCAATATGTGTTTTGTAACACACCTCATCTGTAGCGATGCATAAGAACATACTATACACAAAACTTGTCGCATGTAGGTCTATGATGTAATATGTTGGAGTGGTTCAGTAAGAAAAAAATTTTCCTAAAAAGACCGCAATACTTCTGCAAAACGTTCAATTCACCTTTGATTGAAATTTCTGGATTACCGTTTCGATCGGCCGCAGACGACATCTTTGTTTACATTCCGGTCCGCGTTCGCATCAAATATCGTTTTTGACGTCAGCGGGCATCATTTTTCAGAACTGATGCCTGGCAGGCAACAGTTCAAACGAATGATGCCTGATGACGTCGTTTACGTGGATCAGCACAAAAGGAACGCATCCCACGTGACTATCAATTGGCGAATTAGAATACAGACTGCGGATGAGGTGTGTTACAAAACGTGATGATGCCCTCTGCGAATGTGATGATGCCCTCTGCGAACTTGATGATGCCCTCTGCATTTGATATTACATGGATGACGTCATTTTACTTACTGCGCATCCTTTCTGCGCAAAACAAATTGTCGTTCGCTTGTTGTACTTTACAGTCGGCAACTAATGGCTGCGAAACGTCATGCAGAGCTGTCACCGACACAGTTAGACGATATTTTGATGCAAGTAAACAGCAAACGAACGAAAATGGCAACAATGAATGCAATTTCTGTGTTCAGCGACTATGCAAGCAAAAAATTTGGATATGCCACCGAGGAGATCGGCAAACTTTAGCGGCAACCCTGGACTCGGCACTGACAACATTTTACGCTGAGGTCCGGTCTCAGAAGGCGAACTGTAATCGAAGAAGTCTTTGTGTTTTTGTTTCTTTGCATGTTTGCTTGTTCGGTGTAATAAAAATAATAACACATGAGAGCTAGGGCAATATCACGATTTTTTGCCTGCCCTCGGGCTGGTGGTCATGATCGAAATACTGATGATGCCCTCGCCTACGGCTCGGGCATCATCAATATTTCGATCATGACCACCATCCCTTGGGCAGGCAATAAATCGTGATATTGCCCTCGCTCTCATGTGTTATTATTTAATTATTACACCTCACTCATTCAGCGTGCACTGCCATTGGTTAAACACGACTCACGTGACATGTAAAAGAACGTGATGATGCCCTCTGCGAATGTGATGATGCCCTCTGCGAACTTGATGATGCCCTCTGCATTTGATATTACATGGATGACGTCATTTTACTTACTGCGCATCCTTTCTGCGCAAAACAAATTGTCGTTTGCTTGTTGTACTTTGCAGTTGGCAACTTATGGCTGCGAAACGTCATGCAGAGCTGTCACCGGCACAGTTAGACGATATTTTGATGCAGGTAAACAGCAAACGAACGAAAATGGCAACAAGGAATGCAATTTTGTGTTCAGCGACTATGCAAGCAACAAATTTGGATACGCCACCGAGGAGATCGGCAAACTTTAGCGGCAACCCTAGACTCGGCACTGACAACATTTTACGCTGAGGTCCGGACTCAGAAGGCGAACTGTACTCGAAGAAGTCTTTGTGTTTTTGTTTCTTTGCATGTTTGCTTGTTCGGTGTAATAAAAATAATAACACATGAGAGCTAGGGCAAGATCACGATTTTTTGCCTGCCCTCGGGCTGGTGGTCATGATCGAAATACTGATGATGCCCTCGCCTACGGCTCGGGCATCATCAGTATTTCGATCATGACCACCATCCCTTGGGCAGGCAATAAATCGTGATCTTGCCCTCGCTCTCATGTGTTATTATTTAACTATCAACTACGGCAGCGCTTGTGCTCCCTGCATAGTGACATCGCTGCTCAACCAACACCATTTATAACTTTCGCTCGTACTCACTACTGCAATTTCTCTTGAAAACGATGCTAGAACATTGGGTCATTAAACTATTTGCTAGAAGTCTTATATTTAGAATGAAATTGTGAACGTTACCTCTTTTTCCAGTGACACCCATAATGGAAGTTTTTGTCTCATGTTTCCCCCGTGACCTTGACGCTCAAAAACTTTAGAGTAATCCTGGAATTCATTATGGCGAACACTCGGAGGAAACTAATAAACGCTACATGACTCGCTCTGTTATTCCTTTATCATTAAAGTGTGAATCATTGACCATAAATTAATTTCAAGACTTACTAAGCACTTCAAAAATTGTGATCCCTGGCTTACATCATACGTGCATCCAGGCATGTAACCACTGCCTAGCTCTGAAGCCATAAGTTATCATTTCTATCGCTTTGCGACCCATCTATCCGTTCCTATTCGTTGACTTATCCGCCGAGTTTTTATTACTTAAGTCAACGTCACCCCCTCCCACACAACCACCAGGAATTTGATAAAGCAGCTAATTGTCAATTTTTAAGTGGTTTTATTATAATTAACCTTCATCCGTAAATTCAAACTCTTTCATCTGAGATTGGAATGTTAGATATAAGTACAAACCTACTTTTCTATCTTCCCGGGAACAGTTAAGGTGTTTGATCAGCACTTCATGGCCTACTTCTGTGTATACATGCACGTACATGCATTGATTTCTTAAGGCAGACTTTTTTTCTGAGAATGTACTCATTCCGTTTTCGCAATTTTCAATCCACTAAAATCTAATTTTCCTAATTTATTTTTGGCGTTGTCACTCATTTTGGCTACCCATGACGCAGGAATAGCTTTTTAAACTTTTAGACATTCTTTCTCGTGAAAATGCGAGAAAACATCCAAAATGTCAAGACAGTTACTGTTGACTTACACCATGGAGGGACTACGTTTACTCCAACGCCTTGAAGTTAAAACCAAAGGGCAACTAAATCGTTTCTGAACAGATTACATAATTATATCTTTACCAAATTGTAAGTCTCCGACGTGAAATGAGACTGTCTCGCAATCGGGCCACCAAAAGTGTTGACTGTTTTCTAGATGCATGACGATCGTTTTGTCGCCCTGTACTCTAGTATTCAACAACTCGTACACATCGAACGAGTGATAATTTAAAAATCAATATCTATGTCTTCATTTCTGCGGTTTGTTTCAGTGCAGTACCATTCAACAGTTGGCCAATCCAACGTAACTCACATCTATTGTAATGCCAAGGGCTTGATCTTAGACAAAATTTTCTTTATAAATATTAATATGTACTTTTTATTATTTATTGAAAAAATCGCATTTTCTGTTGTAGTGGAGTTGTAAGGCAGTTCAGCCACAGCCTTTGCCGGGGCTAGGCAATAACCCAGGTCAATTCAGTGCTCGCAATAAAATTCTTTAATTCATTGGATCCTAAACGACTGGACCTAAGTTTTATTCTCTATCCACGGCCGTTGGGCGTCGCGTTACTCTCGAGAAGGAGTTCCCGTTCAATACATAGCACTTCACGAAAAAGTGTAGTGTTTGGTAACTAACCTATAAATAGGGAACTCACGATTAAGTACTGTGATTCTAAGATTAAGCAGTGTCCTGCGGAAGTACAGAACTTTTACAGAACACTAACTTTTGTGATAATAATTACCACACTCACGTCTTACAGTGCAATTTACGCTATCGATGGACTATGTGTTTGGATACACCAAAATATTTTCTGAAGAATTCTCATGAGATAAGAAAAACTGTAGTTTGATTACGAGTAAACCAATCGATTTCTCATCAAGGACCACAGGGAAAACTCATAGTAAGCATTTTCATACAGCGGAGTAACTCAATTTTAGTGTGGGAGCAAAAGTTTATTTAAAACATAAAGTGGCTAGATTTTGTGGTAAAAATGTCGATATTAGTTTTGGTATTACATCATAAAAATTAACACTTCTTTCTCACTCATCCTAAACTGCTTGTTATGCAAAAAATAAATAAATAAAAATACTAATAATCCTTGCCAAAATATGTAGACGGGTTAACAAAGTACTAAAATTTGAATCAGTGTATAGAAAAAAGTAAAATTTGGGAAAATACGCTTTGTTAAATGTAGCACTGCCTGAAACATACGAGTGAAGTGTTGATCTAAACAGCCATACGATCTTTTAAAATAATTATAACAGTTGAAGTTATTCCCACCGGTTCAGATGTATCTACACATCTGATAAACTTGGAACTGGTTAAATTATTGAGAATTATCCCGAAGCTTATGTGCACATATACGATCAAAATAGAAAATTTCGAAGTTATTTCCACCAAATGATATCAACGAACTTGATTGGTAATAATAAAGGCGGTAAAGATTTTGAGAAATTCACATTGGCTGATATCCATGATACAGTGAGAGATGAAAGTTGCAAGTACAAATTTAAGGTTTACTAGATTCAGTTTCCGCTGACAATTCATCACTTCGAAAGTTATAAAGAAACCAACTTTGGACTTCTTTTGATGAGCCACATTGACCGACGTAGAAGACAATGCAGTGTCTGCAAACAAACAAAGAAGTAGGTTAGTAACCAATCACATACATTTTGTGTTTCTACAGAAACCGACTCTTTTATTTTAATAATGCACGTTTTGGACATAAAAAGGAAATAATAACAGTTGTTTTCAGGTTTACACAATTTTGTGGACAGAAGACTGCATTAACTTGCATGGTATCTGAAACCCGAGTCCTTGCCTGACCAACTCGGGTGACAAACAGAAGACTTTTAAACCCTCAAGTTGTGAATGTTCCATTGTTATGTTTATCTAATCCTGCTGGTGCTATTGTAGTGCCATTGTAGGAAAGGCAGGTTTGTGAAATTGATACTCTAGGGAAGTAGGGTATTCCTAAGTTAATGGAGCCTTCTCGTAATGATAATTTCTAAAAGACACAAATGATGTCGCATGCCATAATATATTTGTATTACTTTCAATGAATTACCACTACTTTACTCTGTTCAACACACTTTCAACTGTATGGATATACACGCCAGTCATGACAGAACACAAAAAAGATATCATACATATGTGTTAAAGAAGTATTACTTGATCCTGTCATGCCTTCAGCAGCTTTGCTATCCTTGTGTGACCTTTGTCCAGGGCATGGCGAAATGCTGTTTTTCCACCCTAGAAAAAACAAAAGAAAGTAAAATAAAACCCATAAACCCCAGAATTGCCAATAGTTGACATACAAATGTAACGTTTACATTTGCAGTCCTCGCATGAAAATTTCTTTGTCTGCATGACATATTTCATTTAACACTGCATTTAACAATATCTCAGCTCCCTTTAAAATGACATTAAGATGCAGCCAGATCTCAAACTCTATTTTTAATAGAATTAATGTGATAAAAAGAAAGGAAATTGAAAATATACTATGACATAAGCATTCAACATCTGCTATACTCCTGAACGCGGTTGCTTAAAAAGTTAATTAATTAATACACGCATGAATTCTAAAAAAATTTCTTGCACACAGGCACACACAAGCTCATATACAAACACACAGACAAACATGCATACTCGGGCAACTATAAATACATTTATAGACCTGGTTCACACAAACCAAAAGTGCGTATGTACGTACATACATACATGCATGCATGCATGCATGCATGCATGCATACATACATACATACATACATACGTACGTGCGTACATACATACATACATACATACATACATACATACATACATACATACATACATACATACATACATACATACATACATACATACATACATACATACATACATACATACATACATACATACATACATACGTACAAGCTAAATATTAATCAAAATTTGTGACTGTTACTTTCTGATGAGGTCCCAATCTAATTGTTAAAACTAAAAATATTGTTTCCTTGCTCTGGAATTATGTTCTATTTTCGGAATTCCTGTGACCATGGAGGTACCTCCATGCTGTAACTCAGAGCGAATTGCTTACGGTAGAATATGTCGACTGAATATCTCAGCCTTCACCAGCTGTTGTATTAGGCCCAGGGGATGGAAATACCTGCAGTTTATCACAACGCCCTCCTGCGGTCAGTTAATTTATCAGGCTTTATCATGCTACGTCATCCTACCAATCACAGAGTCACAACAGCTGATGAATGCCGAGTGATCAGTCGAAATATTCTACCGTAAGCATTTTGCTCAGAGTTACATGAATTACGAAAAAAGAAACTACTGTTGTTTAAGAAGCTTAATCATTCAATTCAGTGAATCAAATCGATAAAAATTCCTAAGTAGAATAAAAAACCAGCTTGACTTGCAATATGCCCGACGAAAGTATTCATCTTGAAAAAGTCATTTGCGTTACTTGCATGAAGGTGCCACACTATTAGTATTTGAATAAAATCATTAAACGAAAATATCTATGTGCCAGTACTTGCTCCTTCAAAGCTCGCAGCAACATTTTGTTTGGTTGTACTTTCTGGAGTACAAGGTTTTTATTGAATGAGTAAACTCTTTTCTCTGCCTTGCTTATCACTTGCCGACTGTATTTCGGTTTTTACACAATAATTTAATTTGACAATTGTCTATTTGAACTCACCGTATCACATATTTCCCTGTCTGCGCCTGCGTCAATGAGAGCCTTGACAACCATGTAATTGCCTTTATCAGCCGCCCAGATGAGAGCAGTGCATCTTTCCTTGAAGGGATTAGATAACACGGTTATCAATAAGTAATACATGATTGAAATAAATGCAAAAAGACAAAAGTGTGTTAATAAAACATACGAACCCATAACTGTACAGTACAGATCAGATCATTTAAATGTCATTAAGACAGGTTATCTTCGTCAAAACTTCATGATTGGGAAATGAATAGAATGTGACAGTAATTGTATTTGGAAAATTGAAACATTAAAGTCAAAAGTATCGAGTTGCTCAGAATGTACGCCACCTATGGAAATGTTTAAAATTGGGGGTTGAACAGGAAAAAGTCAAATACACATAATAAACATTTGCGGGAAATCAGGCAAAAATAATGGTAGAGGATCCGGGGTGAATGCTGGCCATGATTATGCCGTATAAAAAAGCCACATTTCAGGTGAGCCGGCACCTGGCATGCTAGATTTGAAGTAAATTACTTTTGTAAAAACCAGTTGACTAATATGCTAATTCAGTTAGATGCCAGTTCGCTGGTTGAACAGACTACTTTGCGAACAGTCGTGTCAACTGGTGACGATTGGAAGGGAAAGGTTACCTTGCTAATAAATTTACATCAATGACATTTTAATGAACAATTGAGATTAAAATTCGCTCGTTTTGGTCACTTTCACAAATTGGTAGTGCACTAGCAGCGATTCAAAAACATGCCATCACAGGCGGAAATGACGAAGGGACCCTATGTCTCCGGACAGGCCAGGGTCTTTCCTAAGGGATGGACCATTAGACCTTGGGAGGGGGGGGGGGTGGTCACAATGAAATTGTGAAAATTTTTTTTTTACTATTGTAAATTTCTGAAATTTTTTTTTCCAATTGAGATTAGCTGTGCAAATTTTTTTTTCAGAGTAAATTTTCAGATTTATAATTTTTTTTTGTTTGTCGCTGTCTGAAGATAAAGAGGGCAAACATGTGGTGCCAAGCACAAAAGCGGCCACGCAAGCGGTCACGGGGAAGAGGTCAGGAGAGGGCTGTCCCCCTGCTGCTGTTGGAGCTTTTGAAAAATAGAGATTAAAATGGTGTTATTTGGTGGCACTTGGGGAGTATTTTTGCCGGGGGAGGTCAGGAGGGGGTGTCCCCCTCCTGCCGTTTGAGCTTTTGAAAAATAGAGATTAAAATGGTGTTATTTGGTGGCACTTGGGGAGTATTTTGCCGGGGAAGTCAGGAGGGGGTGTCCCCCTCCTGCCGTTGGAGCTTTCGAAAATAGAGATTAAATGGTGTTATTTGGTGGCACTTGGGGAGTATTTTTGCCGGGGGAGGTCAGGAGGGGGTGTCCCCCTCCTGCTGTTGGAGCTTTTGAAAAATAGATATTAAAATGGTGTTATTTGGTGGCACTTGGGGAGTATTTTTGCCGGGGGAGGTCAGGAGGGGGTGTCCCCCTCCTGCTGTTGGAGCTTTTGAAAAATAGAGATTAAAATGGTGTTATTTGGTGGCACTTGGGGAGTATTTTTGCCGGGGGAGGTCAGGAGGGGGTGTCCCCCTCCTGCTGTTGGAGCTTTTGAAAAATAGAGATTAAAATGGTGTTATTTGGTGGCACTTGGGGAGTATTTTTGCGGGGGAGGTCAGGAGGGGTGTCCCCCCTCCTGCTGTTGGAGCTTTTGAAAAATAGAGATAAAAATGGTGTTATTTGGTGGCATTTTTTCGGATTACGTATCTTCCTCTGAAACATGGTCTTCTTGCTCCTCAGTAGCTTCGTATGGTTTTGAAAATTGACTTTTTTGGTTTCCTGGCTTCCCTTTCTACTGCATGGTGAAATGCCTACATTCACCCCACCAAACATCATGCATATCTCATGATTTACAATTGATTTTGACAAGCTGAGAAGCTAAAATAAGCTAAATAATATAGTGAAATTTGCATATTTGTGTTTTTAGAGCAATTGTTGCCCTTTTTTGATCAAAACATCTATTTCTCTGTAGCAGCATGTCCAAATTGATTGGATGTGTATAGATGTGTTGAAATTTCAATATTTGTCTTTTTGGGCAATTATGCCATTCATGGTCAAAAATCTATATTCTCTGAAAGGGCTTGTCCAATTTCTTTGAAATTTGCTACACAAAAACGATTAACCATGCAGATTTATTCAGTATTTGCTATCGAGAAACTTTCAAAGTTCAACCCTTTTATGTGTTTTTGTGTTGGGATTTGTTGGATAGATGGCATCTACGTAGTGTATTGTTGAATGTTAAAACATGTGTTGCTGTTGTTATTTGAGGCTGTTTTTGAGAAAAAAGAATTGAAAATGCCTTTTTAAAAGCAAAATAATACATAATGACTTGATATGTTGTTTTATCAATTTGACGTGTTTCTACTTGTTCACCAATTCTTGCATCATCATTGTAATAAAATGCTGTAAAAAAATGAAACTGATGTGGCCTGCATCTGTTTACCTTGATCTTAAAAGGCAAATACAACTTTCTGTCTTGACAACCATACCATAGTTTCAATGTTTTACCTAGTGTACCTGCTTGGTTTGTACGCAGGAAACAAGTAGTAAACAGGCTCTATAATTTCATAATTTTCAAGTGATCAGAATACAAAAGTCCTGAAAAGATAAGATAATCACAACTTCCAGTATAAGGGATACAGTCACTCTAAATGTATAAATTAAAATTAAAAATGTGCCGGGAGGATGTATTAAAAATACAGAAAGTTGCTTACTGTCGGTAAAATCTAAAAAAAATTTCAAAATTTTAAAGACTTTTGAAGATTTTTTTTTACGCCTTGTCTTCTTATTTATTTTTTTTTATTTTGCAAACTAGTTTGAAGATTTTTTTTCCTAACTTTCTGCTCTGAAATTTTTTTTTCTGTTTTTGACCACCCCCCTCCCAAGATCTAATGGTCCGTCCCTAATATAGTTCTTTTACCGGTTCCATGATGCAGTGCGCGCCAGGGTATACAAAGCGTACGTTACGCATAAAACTTCTTTGCCGTAGGGTACACGCAGGGTACGTTACTCATAGAACTCTATGGCAGATTACACCCTGACCTATATTATCGTCGCTGATGGTTAGAATATACACGAGGCATTATTAGGTATTGCAAATTTGTGTCATTATTCTATAACAATCCGTTGTACGACACAAATCAGTATGTTTTCGTTGTTTTTAGCGTATATACGGTGTTTGATATAGCAACTCCAATGCATTGTGGGATAACCGGGAAAAGGTCTATTGCACCACCATTTGTTAACCAGCTTTTATTTTCAGTTGGCAACAGAAAAATTGGGAATTTCGGAAACAGCTTTCCCCCATTTCTTTGTCAATTCTGATTTTGCACCTGATTGAATTTGTCCATACTTTGCCAACGATATCACACTCATATTTGACGAAACGTTGAAAATCGTGTCAATGTAAGAATATCTGCAATCACCTTGTCGCATGCATCTATATTCGCCTTTGCCTTTAGGAGAATCCTTACAATGTGAGCATGACCTTGCTCAGCAGCGTACATCAAAGGAGTCATGTTGTCCTAGGTAAAGAATAATGGAGTAAAATGTATTATAGTTTCATTTCAAATAATTACGGTTATGACGTTGGTTTAAATTACGCAGTCTAGACATGCCATTGTTAGGTAAGTGTTACCCTTTTAACTTACTATCATGGTGATATTACTCGAAAAGCAGTCAAGTTTTAGAATTGAGCTCATTTTACTCCCAGTTTTGAATGCCAGTAGGTGTTTCTAAAACTTGTCAGCAAGTTTACTTAGCTAGCTAACTCGCGCACAATTTCTTTTAAAGAAGTTGAGGATGATATTTCTGCCCTCGATTATTCTAGAGTATTAAAGCACAGACTGTAAACGCGGCATGCCTTTTTGTTCCATGGTCGTCTCAGTAGACTATTGGCTTTTCATATTAAAATGAGCTTCAAAGGTGTTAAACTTTTTGGAGGCTGTGTTTGTGGTTGATAATTGCACGAGATTATGCGAAAAATACGACGAGATGGCATCGTACTGCCAGTCGCGTAGCAACCATAGTTACCTTGTGAGCTCTCAGGCCAGAAACACTGTTTCACGCCAATCAAAACATAACACGCCAGCAGTTTCATAAACATGTCCTTCCTTGACGCACGTGTAAAAGACGGTATGACTGACCGTAAACCATTGAGTGAAACCAGACAGTATCGATAAAAGACTTTCAAATTTGGTTCAAACACACTCATTATATATTCATAAAAATATGAGAGGAATTTTTAAAACGGTAAACTCACTTTCTTGAAGCTCAAAACACTCCCGTTTTCGCAAGCACGTCAATTCCGCTCAGCACCACATGACAACAACAACACAAACTTTGCCGAACATACTTTCGCTTAACAATTGGCGAAAATCCGAAAATTACCGAAGGATGCATGGTCGGCACTCTTCGGAAAAGAGAGGCGAGAGCAACCTGAGGCGAGGCGAACATGGATGGGTCACGTAACCGCTTCACGCCTTAAACAATACCCGTTGCGAGTCTGTCTGTTTGTCTGTGGTTAAGGTCACAGACTGCAAGAAGCTGTTAAAATTCTAACACGACATGGTGTAAAGTCTTTTCTTCTATTCAAACGTTTGGTGATGATATTAAGATTTACCATTGTGTAATTCATGACGTATTTTTAAACTAACACGATTATTGTCTGAAAGTTCATATTTGCTTAGTTGTGTAAGGTAGTATAGGGCCGTTACACTTCAGTAAAGTTTGTACTCAGTATATATGAGTAGATCGGGCTTCTGCCGCAGATTAGGGTTTGGCTACGAACAAATTACAACCGCGGCAAAGCAAGTGCATAGATAATGATTGTAATACAAACAGAAACTACAATAGCAATAAGTACTGGAAAACCTTAAAGTATAGAAGCGGCATCTTTATTTTACTGATAAAGAGCTAATAAACCACGGGGTGCTTGGTTTAGATATGAGAAGTCTCCTTGCCAAACGTAAATATAAGAAATCAACTACTCAGGGCTCCCATAGAGAGCTAAGCCGAGCATGTGAACACCCTACATGAGCAAAAAAAACATTAGGCTGAGCGTGAAAACGCCCTACATGAGAGAAAAGAACATTGGGTTGAGCATGAAAACACCTACATGAGTAAAAAACATGTTGCATTGTGGGTATTTTCAAGATGGCAGCCGCCATGACAGCCTGCACTGAAAGCTCTGGTGAGTACATATTTTGGTCGATTTTACCGTTGAGAAGCATTATTTGGGAAAAATAAAAACATCAGAGTATGCAGCAGTGTTTCAAGTGTCTATGCACATAGTTCATTACATAGCAGAAGCTCAAACTACAAAGATTACTTCAACACAAAATCGCTCAGTGGGTGATATGCTACAACTTTACTTCACAGTGTGCTGTAAACTGTGTACAAGAGACTGAAGCAATGGATGTGCATGTTTACGAGTATTTTTGGGGGTCGTAAACAGATTTTGTCCTCGACTAGCCAGCTCCAATAACTCAAGTCCACTGAAGACCATTCAAATTATGTACAAAGGATGTGCTTATACTTTTATTCACGATTAATACTAAAGCTAAACCTTTCTGTAAACTGCGAAAAATGATCATATTTCTGTGGTTCAAAAACTCCTAAACTTTTCCTTCATTTACAACAGCATGCAACTCTACATACCTTGCTGTACGGATGGCCATGGGTGAACTTGTCAGAGGAAGATCATTGCATTGAGAATGCCACTCAAATCCCAGATGACAACAATAACAATGAAACTGTAACAGCTGATGAAGTGAATGGTACTGATGACAATGAAGGGATTCTAACATTCCAGTAAACACTATCATATCTCTAAATTATTTAACAAAAGACAGTTTTGTATATTGTTCTACAAGTTTTTCGCTCGATAAAGCATGTAGATCATCTGTTATTCTATAAATAGAAAAGCAGAATAATAGGCAGAAAAGGAATCTGTTAGCTTTTCTGTCAGCTGTATTTATCCCAGTAGAGTAAAAGCCAACATGGTCTTGTTTTGTATTCTGCAGCACCAAAGTCTGCTTCAGTCAGTGAGTTTTATTGGCATATTTATGGAGATGTGTTCTTTCAAGAAAAGGGCTACTCTTGCTGTTTCATACAGTTCTATGTTCTGTTTATTTCATATTATTTAGTTTCAATAACATGATTTCATTTACTTTGCAAGAATTAAATATATTTGAATAAATAAGTGAAAATAAATCTTTTCCATCAAATATTATTAGTTTCTGGTATTTCATAAAATGTGAGAGTGCTGGTGAATTGAGAGTCACCGCTGTCAAGGACACATCTGACATACGCCCACGTCTCGCCATGGCTTATTTGAAAATTAACGACTCGCTTGTTAATTTCACACTAACAGCCAAAACACAACTCAGACACTAAACACACACAAAGCACATACAAGACGAGATGGCTGATGTGTGAAGCCACTTTCCCTTTATTACAACATAAAAAAGACTGAGGACATACTTGATTAATGTGTTACACACTGTCCACAAATATGATTTCATTCTCAAGTTTTACAAGTTTTGCCATTTTGATCAGTGCCAAAAACTATCTGTGCCAATAACCCAGGGTCTTCAACTACTAATATAGCTACCGTACATGCAATTACTAGAAAACAAAAACTGTATCGATTCATCAATTATTCCAAAATAATAAATGAATGTGACAAGTCCAGCACTGTATCTTCTTACATGTAAAATGCATGTGCTGAAAGCTAGCAATGCTAGGCCATACTGGCTGTTCTGATGGTGAAATTATCCTCTGACCTTAATTTTTTCCAACTTTTTCCAATTCTAATCAACAAATTAAATTTCCCATTGAGATTGTGGTAATGTCAAACACCCTGTGTCAAAACTCCCCCCCCCTGTTGCTGCCTCATCTAAGTGAGACATCCCAACTGTTTTTGTCTTGCTCATCTTCTGTTTTTTTCTGTCAAACAAGTGGTTCTGGAAAACAAAAGAGAAGCTGTCATGAGTTATAAAATATTTTAATTTTGATGATATATGTCAAGTTCAGCTGTAGATTGTTGTGAAGTTACTGAGTACAAATTTGATTAGTTTCTGATAACAAGACAGTTACATCACAACAACTAGCTATGGTTACCTGTACTTAATTTAAAATTTGGACCTCTAGAAAAATATAGGAGCAGAGAGAGTAAAAAAATAAATGTCAAAGACTATGGACAGGCTAATCCAGATCTGAACCTTCATACAGTACATCATGAAAAGATATTCATTTAATGTTGATTTAACCTTTCACCCCAGTTCCCTGTATACAGGTCCAACTTAACTTAACCATAGTAAACAATGGATTTGGGACAAACCATGGTGGTGAAAGGGTTAAAAGTCGACAAGTTTGACTGTTTTGAATAGATGGGCAATGGAATTCCAAATATTCACAGCATTAATAAAGCTGATGATCTCTCTGACCTGTAGCTGTTCTTAACATTGGTCGGTGAAGGTTACCATCATTAGCACAATGATACATGTATTTTCTCTAATATAGTGTTCACTGCCTTTTAATGGTTCTCTAATTCTCTGCTAAATAGTAAAGCTCGCACAAACATGCACATGATGCACGACAAATAGCAAGCACATTGATATTTTGGAGACTTTTTTCAATAATCCTTATCCTGAATGAAAAGTGACATATTTTAAATCATATAGTATATGTAGGACACAATCTGACTCAGCATTATGCATTCAAGTGTCTATGCACAGTTAATTACATCTCAAATGCTCAAACTGTAATAATTATTTCAGCACTAAAACTCGAAGTAGGTGAATGACTGTAGCTGTAAACTTCCAACACATTTGAGCTGTACAGTGTACAAGAGACTACATACATCGCTTGTCTGCTGTGCAGTGTGTAAGAAAGTTCTTGCAGTGCTTCAGAGCATTGGTAGCTCTATGTTCAGAGGCAATGCTAACTCTGCATGGCAGGGCTGTGTGTTACCGGCGTTATACGGCCTCCAACCATATACCGTACAACGCCGGTACGGTAACGCACAGCCCTGCCATGCAGAGCTAAGGCAATGCATGTGTTATCCTAACCCACTGAGCGATTTTGTGTGTGAAGTAATCTTTGTAGTTTGAGCTTCTGCTATGTAATGAACTATGTGCATAGACACTTGAAACACTGCTGCATACTCTGATGTTTTTATTTTCCCAAATAATGCTTCTCAACGGTAAAATCAACCAAAATGTGTACTCACCAGAGCTTTCAGTGCAGGCTGTCATGGCGGCTGCCATCTTGAAAATACCCACAATGCAACATGTTTTTTACTCATGTAGGGTGTTTTCATGCTCAGCCCAATGTTCTTTTCTCTCATGTAGGGCGTTTTCACGCTCAGCCAAATGGTTTTTTTGCTCGTGTAGGTGTTCACACGCTCGGCTTAGCTCTCTATGGGAGCCCTGAACTTGGCATGGACTTCCTGAAGACAGTACCATTTAACGCCACCCCGGGAACGCCACCCTGCTGAGATTTCTTACTGACAGCGACAAAGTATAGATAAACAAGCCGAAGTAGACTACATATTAATTACTATTAGTGTTTGTATTGCAATCAGTTACCTATGCACTTGCTTTGCCGCGGTTGTATGTTTAACGAAGTTGGCACTTACCGTGTTTAAGGCTTCTTTATTTGCACCAACACTGATTAAGTATTTCACGATTGGACCATCACCTTCGTGAGCTGCACTTGCAAGTGGTGTATTATTGTGCTGAAATGATAGATATAAAGATATAGAAATTAAAACATTTTACAGCAGATTTGTTGTTTTCTACATTTGACGTACGACGGAAATAACTAATTCATTGGTTTAAAGCCCTAAAAGCTGCCAAGTTTATGCATTATTATTTTAATGATTTTATTTTAAAACCAAAGTTGGTTCGTGTAAATGTGCTATCAAAAGGACGACATGTAAAAGAAGTATCACTGCTTAATGATTTGGACCATGGCTGTACGTTTTGACAGGCTGAAAAATAAAAGGGTGCCGCACTCATAAAATGGCGTCCCACAGAAAAGTACAAAAAACACAGTATTTCCTGCACATACACATCGTGATCATACCAGAAACAAGCATAATGCCATTAACTTGAATGCACAACGTATGACCAACACTTTGTTGTTGTAATCTTTAGTATTTCTGTCATGTGATTAATTTTTGAAAATGGTGGGAAATCTAAAATGATGTTAAAACATTTTTATTTAAATGCCACTTTCAACACTTATGACAGTGTTATACACTTTTCAGTCTTTAATGGGTCTTATTCAAAGAAAACTCTTGGAAAACTGAGGATATTTTGAGATCGGTTTATTCCACATTTGCAGCTTATTGGGGCTTTAAAGAAACTGCACCGTTGCATTCATTAATGAGTTTTACAATTTCCCGCTGTTGCAGTCCAGTCAATGTATGATTATTACATTGTAATGATACTTGCTAAAGAATGACATGTTTGTCTTCCATTCAAGTAAACCATTTGCAGTAAGCCCTTTCCAATGATTGTCATGTCGACATCCCTTCAGAAATGACATGGCCTGACATGATATACCCTTTCTCTTTTTCTTGTCATTCATGAACTGTCAAGGTCAAAGAATAACATTTTACTGCAATATGAGAGACTTGTGTAGTCCTTGTATTTTAAATCTGCTTTTACTGTAATAGGTAGGTCTACTAGTACAGTTGTGACTTATATACCGGTCCTCGAATTTCTTTGTCCATGCCAGCATCAACGAGGAATTTCACCATATTAAGATGTTTATGGTAGCATGAACGATGCACCGGTGGTGTATTCCACTGTAATTGAATGAAAACATAGATAAGTCCAAAGTGATTACTAATACATTGCAAAGTAAATTTTTTGACATGATCTAAAAATAGTCCGTCCTACAGTAGTTCGCTTACGAACGATAAATATTATGTATTATTAGCTCAACAAAATAAAAGATACAACACTTCCACAATATGTTGGACGTTTGCTTGAGAGATACACGATTACTTTGACATAAAATGCCGACGGAAAAGGGAAGGCATTCTCTGTTTGTGGACTGCGGACTGTTTACACTTCAGTCAAATTCTGACAGGAGGTTCAGAGAATGCAGAAACATTTGAAATCGACCACATAAACCAATGCATTGCCCAGGTCTGAGGTACCATAGAGTACGAGGCCAAGAAAATGAAGTTTGGTCAATTCAAGTAAAAACCTGGAAGTGAAGATGAGAAACGAGAAACACTTCGGCCACGACAATCCACGTTGCATTTTGGGTATTCGGTTGTCCTGTGAAAGAAAAAGCAAGTAAAACTATTTCATCCCATTATGGGTGAAATATTCCACTTGCCTCCTCTTTCATGGGGGCAGCCATCTTGAAAGTACCTAAAATACAAAGTGAATTGTCTGACCTAGGTGTTTCAATTCAATTCAAATCATACAGTGTGCATGTGCAACCAGGGGCCATGTCGTCAGCAATTTTACGAGAGTTAGAATGGCATTATTGCATCTTTGTTCATTTGTATAGACAGAGTAAAGAACAGGTGATATTCTTGACCTAAGTGTTATTGATTTTTGCTTTGCTCTGTGCCCCTGAAGGTGCACCCCAAATAGCCATCGGGACTCGCACATGAAAGTTTAATTACCTATTGAAATTGGAGTTTGGCTTCACTTTCCCTATTTACTCATTGTGTTGAAAAACCGTGAGTGCTTTAAGGTAGTATGCGTCTCGAAAGTGAAAGAATTAAACTTTTGCTTGAACTTTCCTAAAGGACACATTCAATCATTCTCATTCAAAACAAGAATAAAAATCAGGGGTCACCGAGCAAATTTTGGTACTACAGAAACAAATTACCAGATTTACCGATATTGCAATTCAAAATGGCCGCCATCCCTGTGTTAACTGTATGGGGAAAAATACAATTTACGATTTTCGAAAAACGTAGAAGGTGAAAAAGTTTTAGTACACCAAGAGCTTTAAAATGAAGCCCACAAGTGGTACCGGTAGATCAGAAAAGAATTGTAAAAGTTTGAGAGTCCGAATATCTGTCCCCGAGACACAATTCTATCATTCTCTCTCAGCAGCAGTCTAACCTTATCTCGAGCTTCCATGTTTGATCCAGCATCTAGTAGAATCTGTGCTATCTTGATGTGACCGCCCTGGGCAGCCCAGTGAAGAGGAATCGATCCATGCTAGGAAATCCAAAAGGTAAATATGAGTAGGATAAGATTCAGTAGCAGTTTTAAAGGCACATTTTAAAAGCACAGTGTTTAACATTCTAGTCAGCATGCACGGCCGTAGATTGGAATTTCTTTCAATTTCTCATTTAATTTAAGCGAAATTTATAAAACTAGATTACAAAAACATACGGAAGTTTCCCTATCATATGTTGATCAGACCTAGATAACTTTTTCTCATCCATACCAGGTCCTTCATGGTTTAAAATCTCAATTGTTTGCATGTTGTCAACGGATTATACATATCTATGTTGTCAACTGATTGTACATATCTAAAATGGGTTATACTTTTGAACCTGAAAATATTCTTAACAGCACCTACTGGTATGTGCAACAGCATTGAAAACCGCTTGTGATCAATTTATTTGGCACTTACCACATCAACAGCATTTAAGTCCGCACCATTACCAATTAAATATTTGACCAGTTCAACACTACCACCCTGAATTGCAAAAATAAGGGGTGTCCAACCGCCCTAAAATAACAAGTACATATATGCAAATAAAATGAGATATAAATGTTCAAAATGTTCAATAAATGTTCCAAGTTGTTTTTTTTCTTATTATACAAAAATAATGTCTGTGCTATTGCGTTCATATTCTAAAATCAATTTATTGTTCTAATTATTATAGCGAAACCTGAATCCAGGTAATTTTGCCATTTACCCCATTCGAGATAAACCCTGTAATGATTTTAAGCTTGAATTTGCCTCTTGAACACTGATGAGGCCGATGAGGTAAAAAAGGAATATATTGTTGAAATAGGCTTTGAAATCCATTGGCGTGAAAGGGATCATGGGAGGATTGTGCGTGACGTCATCGGCGACACACGATCTCGTTTACACCTCAATAACGGAGAGCTCAGAATCGTTTTTTATTTTTTCTTTCGTTTTGATCTCGGTACCGTTTCTATTGTAGGCCCTGCTATATGTAACATTGTTACTGTTGTACGGTAGGGTGCAAAAACGATCCGAGAAAGAACAAAAACGACGTTAGATTTTTACGTTTTCCCACGGAATAGCAAGTTTTAAGTAGCAAGCCTTGGTCGTTGCAATTTCTTCAAACCCCCAAAAATTCGTATCGAAGGCAGCCAGAAGAACCCCCGAGCGACCATACATTTTCAGAAAGCTGGGTATCTGAAATTTGTTCCTGTATACCCATCTTCTTTATACAACGGAAATAAGTACTTATTTTTCCATAAAAACGCGATTTGTTGGCATTACGTTGTTCAAGGAAGATAACTTTGCGAGGCGATGCCCGACTGTCAAAGTCTTTATCTTACACAAAGAGCCTATGTGTTGAAAACGCCAATTTAGAATTTTGTGTTTCACTACGTTTTCTCTTTCTTGATTAATGGGCTGCTAAAACATTTCTTTCATATCAAAATGAATGCAGCCGATTGTTTCGGGCCTCGTTGCCGACATGAGCGGTTGACATAAAAACAACCCCCCCCCCCCAAAAAAAAAAATACCCCCAAACAACAAAATGCCAATTGCGAGGAAAGTATATGGAAAAATAAGTGTGAAAATTTGACACAATTCTAAGTTCCGGAGTCTTTGGAAGTTTGCAAAGTGCAGTCGCTAAAAAGTCAATAAAAAGCCGATTTCAATAAATTAGTCCGAAAATGAATCCCAACAAAAACTGATTTTCCGAAACATTTTGAAGAGAGAGCGTTTTGCCATTACTGAGATTGGTATGAAAGCCATCAAATTGAAATTCGTGAAAAAAAAATTGACAGAATATATCAGCATTCTGTGTACCTCTCAACCGGACAGTGGCTTAAGAAAAAAGTCTGGCGAGGTGATCACCTGATGAAGATTGTCAAAGGCCCAAAGTTATGTTTTACACATTTCAAGGATGAATGCTTTAATAAGTTTTGAAAGTTAGTTTTATAATTATGTTTCCGATAAAGTTACGAAAATTGTAAGAACACAATTCTTCCAAGGGCTGTGACATTAAATATGAATGTAAATGTACTTTGTAATTGATAAAGGAGAGGATAATTTAATGTTGTCGGTAGCTGAAATGTGTAGTTTTTAATCATATAATGTTTCCGCAGCTTCGTTTGAGTCTAATAAATATGATAACACGTATTTCTTGTCCTGCGCAATGCGCTTTGGACATAGTATAGAGTATAATTAGTACTCGTTTGACAATTAGGCTTGTTGAACAAGGTGTTAAAGTGTGGCGTGTTTCCGCACAGATGCTTTCTTCCGTATATTACACACTTAGGGAATCTTCCTTTTGTGTAAAATTAATACATTTTCTACCCATTTCACGCACTCCCTGAGCATATTTTGGCACTTTCTGCCAACTTCCCTTGTTTTTCTGTGTCTTTGCTATACCTCAAAATTATTTCGGTCTCATAGTTTCGACTACTTGTTTTATGTAATCATTTCGACTTCTATAAATATGTGTCAATAAGGATTTCAATTATGGATTTGAGACTAAGATGCCCTTGAATTAGACGACACAAATACACGTATACATATGCGCAAATTATGGTTAAGGAATTTTGCTGTCACCCAGTGAGTTTGAAAACACGTACATGTCCTCGGAGATCTATATCAGCCTTAGCTTGAATGAAGATTTTCACTGTGTCAAGGTGGCCACCAAAGCATGCCAGATGAATCGGAGCTGCATTTTTCTGCAATATTAACAAGCAAGAGCATATATTACACTAATCCAAATAACTCTATTGTTACTCTATAGCATTACTTTTCAGCAGTTTTATGAAAATCTGTAAATAACAAAAGAAGTGTTTTTCGCCATAAAATTGTTAGGAGTTCCAATGTGTTTGTCTCCTGTAAAGTAAATTCTTTGGTACTTATGGAAGATTTGCTGTAAGGGTTTAAATAATGTGCAAGCACATGGTTTGATATTATGATACATACATACATACATACATACATACATACATACATACATACATACATACATACATACATACATATAGTAATGCTCTGATGAAGGGGACCATATGGCATGGAATTACATGACATCATGTAGGCATTATTTGTGAAAGCTCATTTGCTAAAAATATGCCTTCATAATTACACACACCTTTTCACGGGCTTCCATATTTGCTCCCGCACTCACTAGAATCTGCACTAACTTGGTATAACCTTTCTGAGCTGCATAATGAAGGGCAGTGTACTTGGTCTATGTAATGCAAAACAAAATAATACTATCTGTCAACCTGTTCAGAGTAGTGTTTACTTAATAAAATGACTGATGCCAAAAATAATTTGATCTCTTATCGTATGTTACCACATATCGTATAAACAGGGCTGCAGACTTATTCCCGACACGTAGTTAGCAGTGAAAACCCTGCATGCAAATTTTCATGTAGAAAGGTCTGCGAATACTAAAATCATTCAAATCGAAGCGATGCTACATTACTTGATTCTGTTAGTATAATATAGGTTGATGTCAATCCTGTATCTGAACAGTGAATTATTTTGATTTCAGTTGGGGCGGGTGTGAGAGGGGTATGCCCTCCCACTTCGGAAAATTTTGCAATTTGCAAGTCAAAATCCTGGTTTCTGTTGCATTATTCTGAGACAAACATTGAGTAAATTTGAAAAGAGACCCCAAACTATTCATTTATCTGATTATTGTCAAATTTGTCTCTCCACCTTCGTTTTCACTGACCCCTCCCGATTAATAATGAAGCTTCCCTTGACCTATTTACTTGCTAGAAGGTTCATTGTATACTGACATTACTTCATAATCGTTTTTACCGGAGGTACATACATCTCTCTTTTATGGAACTGACTTTTTTTGTGTACCGGTACTTGTTTGTTGTCTTCCTGTACTGTGTAGTTTGTGCTTGCCTATCGAGTTTGTCACTTTTGAATCAAATTATGACTATGATGTAGATTATGGTTTGGTAGTGTTGTGCAGGTTCATAATGAGATCAATAGATTTGAGACTTACCGTGGATACAGCTTCTATGTTGACGCCGGCAACATCGATTAAATATTCCACCACTTCATACTTATCATACTGGCCGCACATATAAGTGGTGTGCAATTGAACTAATTGAATTGAAACATATGAAAATTAGATCATTGATATGTAAACATTTGCACAGATCATTTTACCCCTATTATAGTTTTGACCAATACCAAACATGTCCTGTACACGTTGGACAAAGTAGCCGGACACGCTCGAAAAAGCAGTAAATTGCCAATGGTCGATAGCTTCTGCTCTCACACATTAAAATTAAGTTCTGTTATCCGTATTACTGATAGTCTCTTTTAAAAGTAAAAACACACGTGAATCATAGTTTTACCTAATGTTGCCTGACAATACCATTTGACTATGGGTGCACGAAAAGGGCTGCGGGAATCTAAGGGAGTTTATGTTAGATTATAGGCACATAATGTATTCTAATACGTTGATTTTTTTCCAATATGTACATGATATCGCCTTGCATGATTTTAAAAGAAATCTGTTCAAACAAGCCTGAGTAAGGGCTTTAGACAAGCAAAATATACGAACAAAATGATCGCCCAGGGGGATTTTGGACTACATTGAGAGATAATTCCTAAAAATGGAAAAGCTGTTAAAAAGGAAAAAAACCGAAATTAACGAGCACCCTTCTGTCTGCTTTATAGGTTATCACATCAGCAAGATTGAAATATTATTTTTGTAATTATGACAGCTATAAGTACAGTGTCTGTTATTATAATTTTGAATTCATATTGGGGGAATTTATAGACTTGGAGAAGCTTATTAGATTTTCTGATTTCACCATTACAATAACCAAACAATATAATTATAGATAGTGACTCTTTGATCCTAAAATTTATGTTTTCCCCTTTAGAATCGTATACAAACTACACCACAATATTCACGTTCTAACGCCCTTACCTCTCCTGGAAGTTCTTTATCTACTCCTGCTTCAATGAATACTTTCACAATATCAACGTTTCCACAGAGGCTTGCCAGATGAATAGGTGTTGCTGTCACCTGAACATTGAATAAAAGGTAATGATTTTCTACCAGTGCAGTATCTAAAGCAGATTACTGTTTATGTATCCTTAGCCTGCCGAGAAATAACAACAATGGGATTGGCATAAATGTCAGAGTGGTATACCGAATACATTTTTGTTCCACCCAGTGAAAAAAACTGTAGATGATGAACTCTATGCGCACCTATATTTGGTCAACTTGAACAAATTACACTGCAAGATTCCGTTTCATGGTATTGATTTAAAGGTAGACATGGTGACAATTTCACGAAAAATTATCTAAAAACTATATATGTTAGGACTCATTTCACAACACTGAGTAATGTCCCCAGCTATGTCCTGTTTTGACATACTTTCAGTCAGTGGATGTCACGTGCAATTAGGGTAAACTATAGCCGTTTACTTTCAATTATGTTGATGCCTCCCATGCAAAGCATGTTGATAAAACTACGGTCAACTTTAGACTCTGAATTTCTAGCGCTTGTTAGAGTTTCAGAATTACTGAGAATAATTTTGAATACCACTCACCCTATTTCGTGCTTCCAAATGCGCCTTTGCCTCCACCAGAATCTTTACTACCTCGACATGACTATTCAGAACGGCCCAGTGAAGGGGTGCTAACTTTTGCTTTGAAATTCAAAACAGAAATACGATAGAATACGATAGAATACACTACAATAATTTGCAATCAAGAACTATAACTCGATCAAGACAGGAACGAAATGCTCCTTTGCAATGATAACTATAATGCTTGGCAAAGAAACGTTCAAAACGTGTACACATTTCAATTCGGCATACTTATCCATTATAACCACTTAACAAGAGGCAATAATAGGGTAGCGTGCCACTGCTATAACAAATTTAATGTTATATAATATATGCTTTTGATCCCAACAAGATCACATGAAATAACGTTGCCTCTGATGTCTGGTCAAATATTGTTTGCTGTGATGAGTGGCGGTATAAAATATTATGTGCTTTCATTCCATAGCCCACTTGCCGCCGCCTTGGCGAGCTAACGGTCACTTCTCGCTGACCAATAAACCCATGTTTTTAAGTAATTAGTACTCGTACTATTATACCCCTTCCAACCATATATCATTCTGTCTGTATTATTTACATGTAATTCATTTTGCTCATTTGCCATCGAAACTGAAATTGGTACTACCTTTGAACTTACCCCATCACTTGTATTTACATTTGCTCCTGACTTTAACAGAAATTTCACAATATCCTGGTGACCATTTCGTGCAGCCAAAGTAAGTGCTGTCATCTTTTCCTGTAAAGTTAATATTTACCTGATTGTCAGGAAACTTGTTTTCAAATTTCAATTTTTGTACTTTCCACAGATTATACATGTATAACAGTTTCATATTCTCCTAGTCCAATAACATGTGTAAATATATGAAATGTTCATTACTTTGACGAAATATAATGAAATGAAAGACCACGAATTCACACTTTTCCATTTGGCTAGATTTGCAGCAGTTTTCTTCAATTTTGTAGGAGTTTTGCTTAAAAAGAACTCTCCCATATTTCCCTTTCATTTCCTAAGATGACCCTTTCCTTCATTTTTCAGAGCTAATCTTTTGAACTTAAATAATGTTCATTGTGAAACCCCATCAAGTTTATTTGTAATTGTTCGAAGCACCCTTCAACACCGCTCAAGGTGATTCTGACCACAAAATTGTTACTTATCAAGGATTGATATTAAAATTGTATTTGTAATGAAACTTGTTGGTATAGTACTGAATCTATTTTATCCTCGTCAATAATTGTTAATGCCGATTTTGTCACTTCATTTCACCCTACACAATTTTCATTTTCCAATCAATTGTAATCTTTTTTTCTCATTTATACCACATGGCATATTCACTTCAAATGATTCAATGCGGTAAAGATAATATAATTACCTCATTTCTTTTTCTATATTAGCGGCAGCCCCAGTCAAATACTCTACTAAGTCCATATCGCCAACACCGGCAGCAATGTGTAAACATGTGTAACCATCCTGAAATATGATAACATAAGTAAATTGTCACATTCCAATTCCAGTTCCAATCATCCGCAGTAGACAAACAGTCGGGGTTGATCATATACATGTGGTGGTAAAAGGGTGAAATAGCTACTGCAACATGTGGATCTGACTATGAGTATGTTTTCGAATTGTATAAATCACTTCCTTTTAGTAACTTGCTGTACCCACCTACCTACCTACCTACCTACCTAACCACCCACCCACCTACCTACCTACCTACCTACATGCAAGCACGCAGGCGCGCGCACACATACATACATACATACATACACACATACATATACATACATACATACATACATACATACATACATACATACATACATACATTCATACATACATACATACATACACACACACACACACACACATACATTTTAAGACTATAAGAATACTTCCTATGGCAACACATTCAACTGCATTTAGAAGCTGAATATTAGTTACAATTTCTGACTGCAACTTTCATGTTAATTCTAAAGACTTGACATAACTGCAGTATCGATAAACCTCAAATTTAATGATGAATGTTATAGAAGTAACAATATTCTATTTACTGAAATAAAATGGATACAAAATTCAAATATTAGCCCGTATTGCCATTCTGAATGCAGCTCATATTACCATTCGATGATAATAAGACAGAAATAAGCATTAATACAGTCCTTACTACTCCAGAGGTTGTTGCAACAATATAAAATACCTGAGAAGTAACATTGATATCTCTCCTCTTCCTATCAACATTTCTATCTTAGAGAGGTCTTTATCAATGTAGCAGACAGAAGTTTTGGAATTTCTGTGAAAAGAAATGGAAGTTCACAATTTTCAAATTAGTAAGCAACTGCAGAATTACACGACTATAAGCATTCCCGATGAAGTTTGTACAACCGATAGAAATGATGCTAAAAGATACAGCTAGTGGGATTTTAAGGTAGCGAGAAATGTGGAGGTAATTGATCATCAGTACCAATAACCTTTTAACAATAGAATAACATAATCAAACTGTCCCATTGGCTATCACAGAGAGACATAACAAAAGTGAAGACTTTTAAAACTTACTGGGTCTTTAGCGTCAACATGGAATTGGCAGATAGAATGGGCTGCATTCAATCTAGGCTTCCTGTCTAAGACTTTGTCAAGCAGTGATTCCCACAATTCCTTGATCTCCCGCTGTTTGCTGGCAACTATTTCTGTTTCTCTGGGATAAGAAATCCTAATACTAAAGGAAAAATAGAAAATAGGACTTTTTCTTCAAGTATTCATGTAAAGTAGCATAAAAGACACGTGGAGGGAAACTATTAACTTCTAGATTGATATGAGCCGTAACAATGGCATTGCATATACGCTTAATTGTAATTGTATCTGTATGCAGGTGTATCTAACGAGTCAATTCAATATTACCAAATCATCACTAAATATGTTTTTGAGTTCTTTCATACATTGATGTACTGAATTCGACCTTTAACTAAATTGTGGGTAAGGCAATTAGGCTATTCTCTCTGCCATCCCACTGGCACATGTAAAACCTTGGCCTCCCAATAAATTACACTGCCCTGCCCACTATCCTCGCTCTGCCCTCCATTATCTATAGAGTCCCCCTGCTCCCCATTCTTCACAAAAGTTGAAGCAAACTTGATCCTCTCCCCGCAAATGGGTCAGTTCTCTTCTACCTATCAGATGTACATATTTCCCAAATGTATATTATTTTTTCAACGAGCCCTCTCCTAACTAGATAAAAATACCCACAAAGAAAACACGTTTATCTCCCTGCCCACTAGAAATTTGCACTCTAGCTGCCCTCTGCCCTCCAGGAAAAAACGTTTTGCCCATTCCACTGGATTGCGTAGGAATACCTTTCATTTCCCCGTCCAATTAAAAGTCCAACAATCTGTTTGTACAAAATAATGAATGGGTAAATTCTGAGAATTCATTCAAAAATCAAACCTGCTACACACTAACAGAAGTTTACGTAATACGTTCATGATTAATTATGGTATGATCCAACAGCTATACTGTCAGTGGTACTTACGCTTTAGCAAGCATTTCAAGTGTTGCCATGTTTTCCTTCTCCAGGGCTAACTCCTTTTCTAAATTCTGGTGTTCCATAACCAGTGCTTCAATGACATTCTGCTGTTTGATTTGCATGATATCGTCGTTGTCCCCTAAGCCAGAGATCTTCTTCAAAATAAACCTTTTTCTTTCATCCCAAGCTTGGCTGTACAACTTCATACTAAAGGAGAACATATGGGAACCTCATAAGCTACTAAGGTAGAACGCGCCTCGTGGACAGATATTCGTACTCTCAAACTCTTACAATTCTCTTCTGATATTCCATTTGCGGGGTTCATTTTAAAGCTCTTGGCGTGAAAAAACTTTTCATCGTCTTGGCTTTTCGAAATTATAAATATAATTTTATTTTCTCCATAGAGCTAGCACAGGGATGGCAGCCATTTTGAATTTTAAATAGCGATAAATCTTGGGTTATTTATTACTCTAGTATCAAAATTTTCATGGTGACCTCCGCTTTTTATTCTTGATTTTGAAAGAAAGATTCCTTAAGGAAAATTTGAGCTAAAGTTTAAGTCTTTTACTTTCGAGGTAAATACCACCTCAAGACCTTTACCAAGGGACTTTATCGAAATACTGCCTGATCAGTGCTTAGAAACGATAATTGAAGTAAAATACTTGCAACTTCCTCAAGTCCTCAACATGTAAAAGCGAAAATATCTATGACGATACCAATCTACGCCCAACTGTACACATGTGAATTGCACTGATAGCAAACTACACAACTATCGTACTTATAATAAATTAATAGCATATAGAATATTAATAGAATATTCTTTTCTGAAAATTCAGTCAACATTTAGATAAAATGGCGGACAGGAGAAGACCACGCTGCTATAAATAATATTTTGAATAAAACCATCGTAAGATTGTCACATTAAACAAGTGCACAAAACAAATGCATTTGATATGATTTATTGCTTCTATAACACAAACACATGCTTCTAACTGACTATCGTATTCATGCATTTAGGCCCCTTTTGTTGCCAAATCAAGTTACATCAAGTCTAGTCTATCTAGTCTAAGTCACTCAATGTTGTCTGCTGTGCTGAACATTTAGCAGGGTTTAGACCTGAAAAATCAAGAAGTTCTTGACAAACCATCTATCTATCTATCTATCTATCTATCTATCTATCTATCTATCTATCTATCTATCTATCTATCTATCACGTAAATATCAAAATTTAGGTCAAAACTGTTAAGACTTTTCTCATTACTCTACTTGTCAGCATTGAGTACTGTTTCTTTACCTGTGAAGAATCTACAACCATCTCAGTATCTAACCACCTTTCTAGCATAGACGCTTGAGCCAACTGTAGCTCTAGCGTCTGTGTTTCAAGTCAATGGCACGTAGAAGTTAATGCTGATGTATATGCCATACCTCTTTACAAAAACTAAAATTTCGATCGTACCTGTACGATAACTTGGCCTCCCTCAGCTGATTCACCTCTTCCCATTTTTTCTGAATGTCTTTTTGCCTGTCCATCATGACTTGTCGTTGACTGTGATTGGTCTTTATGAACTCATCCGCCATTTCGTTTATTTTGTCAAATCGAGATGTATTTGTCATCAGGTCGGTCAACAAATAACTGAATTCCCTTGTCACAATCTCCATTTTGTGTAAATGGGACTCCTTTCTCTGCAGTGCCCTTTCCTGAAAATTCAAATCACTTGTGAGGAAAAACAATGCAAAGCTGTAGCGGCACACAAAATGTAATATCTCGTAATAAAATTATTTCTGTTCCAAAAGTAGGGTTTGGTTTCAGCTATATTTCATGCTAATGATAAGTGCTAAGCGAAAGTGCTTTAAGTGCTTTAAATGGCTCCATGTTTCGAGGCAGAGGGTGTTGAGCGGCACTTGAAACGTCAAAATTGTTCCCATAATGGCATCTTCGTCAAGCCTGCTGCCCGGTATGAAGCTAATCTCGGATTGGCAATTCAAAAATCAGGATCTCATCTAATACTTGTTTGTGATAACGGAAACAATGACAGGTATACTGATTGCCTAATATGCTCTGAAAATGCACCTGTCGGTATAAATAAAGCAAACAATTTGCAACGTTGAAATTAACGTTTTTCAGGTTAACATACCCACACTGTAAAAATAGCGGACGCTAGACGCGTCTTTACGCGTTCAAAATGTACGTGTCGGTGTTCAAATTTGAACGGCTAGTGTTCATATTGTTAACACTAGTGTTCATATTATGAACAATGGTGTTCTTAACCTGAACACGTAGTGTTAACAACCATCTCCTTCAAGTGTTCAAAAACTCAGCATCACAGAAATTTTACAATACTGTGAAACAATTAACAATCTTTTGGGTTTTTTACTTTACAATGGCTATATTAAATTTACTACAGCCTCGCTGTCTGCAAACGTACACGGATTTAGGTGTGACGAATTTCCCACTAAGTGCAAAATATTCCGGTCTACAATTGCTGAAAGCATGATTTTTCTAAAAAAGGAAGTATACAAAATAATTTTATACGTTTATTACATGTTGAAATTTTGAAAATTTGAAAAGAAAATCAGAAAATCATCATGAACGTTTTAATTTTAACATCGGCGTGCAAGAGGCGTTCTATTTCTAAACACTTGGTGTTCAAGTTTGGTGCTTTTTCCTATCCCATGATGCATCAAAACGGAAGTTGCGACATTTTTCTTGTAAGCACACCCTGAAGTCGTGATCGTGCGGAAGCAAGACCAGAAAGGGTAAGTTTTCTCTCCAAACTAGTAAAAGGTATTAGATTTTGAAGCATCTATACTAATATCCTTCGAAATTAATCGTATTATACTTGAAATAGCTTAACTACGTGAAGAAACCTTTTTTTCTTTTAGTGGCTGGTATACCAACAAGAAGCTGTGAATACGCAGTGGTATTTGGCCATGGCCTATCGATCGATCTCACTCGGGTCAAGGTCATTGCAACACAATTGTAGCAATAACCCTTGACCTGAGCGCGATCGATACGCCTTGCATAGTATCACTGCGTAATCACAGCTAACACATGTCTTTTAGTAGAGACAATCGCATGTAAAAAATCAATTAAACATTGTAGAGTATACAATGTATTGTTTCAGCATAGGAGAGATTGGCTTTTTTTATTTTAATCAGTTAATGACAAGAAGAAGCCAATATTTTTAACCAGTATTGAAAAGAGGCACTGTATATAAAAGTCTCCCCTATTCCTTAACCTAATCAGCTCCTTGTCTTTCATTTAAAGTCTCATCTCGCCATATTACCTATTGTTGCATTTTTTCAGGATGTAAAAAGTTGGATATAACTGAAAATCGAAGAGTTGTTACAGAAGCTGGTGGTACGTACAGATAATGAAGAAGATGAGTATACAGGTAGCTGTCTGGAAACAAGCTTGAGAACCTCAGTTCATCTCTAATGTAGATTTAAACTTCCGAGGGTCAGTAACTGAATTTTGATAAGTTTCTGTATTTTCTTCTGAATTAATCTAAGCTTTGGTAGCATGCTATGATCAACTAAATGTTGCCGGAGAATAAGATTTAACAGACGAGTAGTCTCCCTTATCAGATGCAAGGGTGGAAGGAAAAATAAGAGCTGAAAGCGACGGAAAATTCAGAGTAAAAATGTCCACTCTGAATTACTGAATTTCTGAAATTTTTACTCTGAATTTTCTGTCACTTTCTGCTTCAATTTTTCATTCCCCCTTGCATCTGATAAAGGAGACTTCACGTCTTTGGAAGCTTATGCCCTTCTAACATTTAGTTGATCATAGCATGCTACCAAACCTAAGAGAATTTTGTATTGTTGATCAACACGTCTCTTGTTCTAAGCGAGTGGTTTTTAGCTTTGCCGTCAGCTAAATAGGTGGATGTGTAGCATTGCCTCAAATTTGTACATCCCAAGGTTTTTCTTCAAAACAGCCTGTACGAATCCTTTAATATTTGGATTACAGGTCCCCAGGGATTACCCTAATCACATATGTTCAAATTATGATGAACTATGCAAATTTATATTTTTGAGGCTAATTTCGCTAATTTTGGCAAAAATCTTCTTCTTTTACTGACGTCTTCAATATTTTGGTAAACATGTCCCTAAGAATGACCCTATCCAAATTTGTGCTAGTTGTGATGAAATATTCAAATTTTTATATTTCATGGCAATTTTCGTCATATTTGGTCAAAAGATCTTTAAAAATCTTCTTCAAAACTGCTAATTGAACAGCTTTGATATTTAGGACATAGATCTCTAGGCCTACTGATAGCCTTTTTCAGATTGTTCAAATTATGCAGAAATTTGGAACTTTGTATTTATAAGAAATTAAAGACATTTCAGATATTTTTAAGATATGAGGGATTACCAGAATGTGATATATATACGTTATGATGAAATCTACTTTTTTATTTTAAGGGTGATTTTTACCATTTTTGGTAAAAACATTTGTATAAAAATTAATAGCAAGGTACACAAGAATTTGAAAGGTCTTTACCAATATGGTTTTAATTTCTGAGTAGATTTTTGAAATGTCACCGATTTATTTCATTGTTTATGTAAAGATATTACAAACAACAAACCTTTTGTTTATGAAGGACTTTGTTGGACAAGGAAATAGGTTTACCCTGCCAAGGACCAATTTCCCCACTTTCTGCATGTTGTGCCTTACTGTGACACTTTGTTAACTTGACATGTTGTGTTTACTTTATGTGGACAAATATATATACCATGTGCACTAGAGAAGCCTTGACTACCTTTTTTCTCTTGTCAAATTTACAATTGCGTAAAAAACTTGCTATTTTTGTATTATTCCTTTTCATGTACTTTGAGGGATCTGAGTAAATTACAATATTTACTTTGTAACTCAGACTACCCTCTGTAAATAAAGTGTAATAATAATAATAATAATAATAATAATAATAATAATAATAATAATTGTCTATACAAGAGGAATGTCTCCCCTTAAGAAACCATCTTACAACAATGAAGTATGCATTTCATACATATATGTATTTCAACACAATAAGTAAGCCAATTTTGAGCTTTTTCAGATGATTTTTTGTACATTTTAAACAAGTATGAACCTTAAAACGTAATCCACAATATTTAAGTAAAACCTGTTTTGTCATTACTTTGTTCATATTTCTTAAAACGATCTACAGTGTTCATGGGGATTTTTATTGCTTAGGAGGGTGTTAACACCGTTGGTATGTTCCTCTGACAAACTTTACATACAAATTGGCAATGTTTATTTGCCCAAATTACAGTAAATTATTGTATATTACTCTAGAAATGCTTTGTGTATTTTTAGAATAAAATAATTTTACTGAATATTAGTGGTCTGTAATGTTATTTCAAGGCTGAACACCCCTGAACGCCCAAAATTAAAGGTGTTCAACAAGCGCGCATTATGTGTTCTAGCCTTTAACACACTTATCGTTGAACGGCGTCCATGCGTTCAAAAAGTGTTACAGCCCTTTGAACGCGTAAATGCGTTCAATTTTTGAACACATTTCATGTGCAACGTGTGTTCAGATATGGAACACCATGGTGTTCAATGTAATGTCTGATGAACACGTAGCGTTCAAAATGCACAGCGTGTGTTAAAAATTGAACGTTGGTTGAACACGTAGTGTTAAATTTCTGACGTCTAGACGCGTTCAAAAAGTGTTACAAAAAGGCGTGTAATTGGTGTTCTATCCTTGAACACTTAACTTTACAGTGCAGATACCACGGAGGAATACTTTGATGGGCACTCTTTAGTGAACTAATCCCCTGTGACAGCTTACAAACAATCGAGTATACAAAATGTTGACTAGTTACTATCGTTTATAATTTCGATAAGACTCTAATTGTATATAATATGATATTCACCTTTTCGATCATCCAGTATTCAAAATCATCACACTCTTTGTAAAAGGAATACACTTTGATTACATCTTCCAGGTAACCATGTCTAGCTTTGGCTAGTTTGCATAGTCTCTTGTAAGCCTTGTTGATTGCTTGCTGTCGCATTTCCACACTTTCCTTGTCCAAATGTGTAGCACCATCGTTTATTCCAGCTGTCAATGAAAGGAAATTTCTTGATTTGAGGAAAGTTATCATATCGTTTATTTTATCCGATGTATTTATAGATTATCAATATTTATATGGTTATGAAGTATTTTGTCAAAAATTATGGAAGGCTGAAAGCTTTCAATCAATTTGAATTTCGTATTTGCATATAACAGTACAATAAACACAGAAATTATAAAACAAATGATAATATCAGGCATATTCCCGTTGAGATTATCTGTTGTATTATGGTAACTAACACTGAGACAAAAATACAGAAAAGTCGACATCAGTACTAGTAGGCAAGTCAGTATTTTGGTGAAATAATTTTTTATAATGTCATTAAACACCAAACTTTCATACGTAAGACATATAATAAAGTATACGCCTTTGAGGATTGGAAGATTATTCCAGGAATAATTTTATAGCTGGAATAATCATTTTATATTTTTTACAGCTTCTCGATATGTCTGACGATGTTTCCCCTTCAATCTTCGTCCTTTCCAATTTTTTTCTGTATGTCGTTGTCCCTAACTAATACTGAGACAAAAATACAGAAAAGTCGACATCATACCACGCCCCTTGTATGCATACACTGCTTTGA